>NW_026610643.1:0-201240 GCF_029499605.1 Hyla sarda
ATGAGAGCAAGCGAGCGAGCCAGATATGAGAGCGAGCGAGCCAGACATGAGAGCAAGCGAGCGAGCAAGATACAAGAGCGAGCGAGCCAGACATGAGAGCTAGCGAGCGAGCCAGATATGAGAGCGAGGGAGCCAGACATGAGAGCAAGCGAACAAGCCAGATATGAGAGCGAGCGAGCCAGATATGAAAGTGAGCCAGACATGAGAGCAAGCGAGCGAGCCAGATATGAGAGCGAGCGAGCCAGACATGTGAGCAAGCGAGCGAGCAAGATATGAGAACGAGCGAGCCAGACATGAGAGCAAGCGAGCGAGCCAGATATGAGAGCGAGTGAGCCAGACATGTGAGCAAGCGAGCGAGCCAGATATGAGAGCGAGCGAGCCAGATATGAAAGCGAGCCAGATATGAGAGCGAGCCAGACATGAGAGCAAGCGAGCGAGCAAGATATGAGAGCGAGCCAGATAAGAGAGCGAACCAGACAAGAGAGCAAGCAAGCGAGCCAGATATGAGAGTGAGCGAGCCAGACATGAGAGCAAGCGAGCGAGCCAGATATGAGAGCAAGCGAGCCAGACATGAGAGCAAGCGAGTGAGATAGATATGAGAGCGATCGAGCCAGACATGAGAGCAAGCGAGCGAGCCAGATATGAGAGCGAGCGAGCCAGACATGAGAGCAAGCAAGCGAGCAAGATATGAGAGCGAGCTAGCCAGACATGAGAGCAAGCGAGCGAGCCAGATATGAGAGTGAGCGAGCCAGACATGAGAGCAAGCGAGCGAGCCAGATATGAGAGCGAGCGAGCCAGACATGAGAGCAAGCGAGCGAGCAAGATATGAGAGCGAGCGAGCCAGACATGAGAGCAAGCGAGCCAGATATGAGAGCAAGTGATCCAGATATGAGAGCAAGCGAGCGAGCAAGATATGAAATCGAGCGAGCCAGATATGCGAGCAAGTCAGATAAGAGAGCGAGCCAGACAAGAGAGCAATTGAGCGAGCCAGATATGAGAGCGAGCGAGCCAGACATGAGAGCAAGCGAGCGAGCCAGATGTGAGAGCGAGCGAGCCAGACATGAGAGCAAGCGAGCGAGCAAGATATGAGAGCGAGCGAGCCAGATATGAGAGCGAGGGAGACAGACATGAGAGCAAGCGAGCAAGCCAGATATGAGAGTGAGCGATACAGACATGAGAGCAAGCGAGCGAGCCAGATATGAGAGCGAGCGAGCCAGACATGAGAGCAAGCGAGCGAGCAAGATATGAGAGCGAGCGAGCCAGACATGAGAGCAAGCGAGCCAGATATGAGAGCGAGTGAGCCAGACATGAGAGCAAGCGAGCGAGCAAGATATGAGATCGAGCGAGCCAGATATGCGAGCAAGTCAGATAAGAGAGCGAGCCAGACAAGAGAGCAAGTGAGCGAGCCAGATATGAGAGCAAGCGAGCGAGCCAGATATGAGAGCAAGCCAGCGAGCCAGATATGAGAGCGAGAGAGATAAGAGAGCGAGCCAGACAAGAGAGCAAGCGAGCGAGCAAGATATGAGAGCAAGCGAGCGAGCAAGATATGAGAGCGAGCGAGCCAGATATGAGAGCAAGCGAGCGAGCAAGATATGAGAGCGAGCGAGCCAGATATGAGAGCAAGCGAGCGAGCCAGATATGAGAGCGAGTGAGCCAGACATGAGAGCAAGCGAGTGAGCCAGATATGAGAGCGAGCGAGCCAGATATGAGAGCGAGCCAGATATGAGAGCGAGCCAGACATGAGAGCGAGCCAGACATGAGAGCAAGCGAGCGAGCAAGATATGAGAGCGAACCAGATAAGAGAGCGAACCAGACAAGAGAGCAAGCGAGCGAGCCAGATATGAGAGTGAGCGAGCCAGACATGAGAGCAAGTGAGCGAGCCAGATATGAGAGTGAGCGAGCCAGACAAGAGAGCAAGCGAGCGAGCCAGATATGAGAGCAAGCGAGCGAGCCAGATATGAGAGCGAGCGAGCCAGACATGAGAGCAAGCGAGCGAGCCAGATATGAGAGCGAGCCAGACATGAGAGCAAGCGAGCAAGCAAGATATGAGAGCGAGCGAGCCAGACATGAGAGCAAGCGAGCGAGCCAGATATGAGAGCGAGTGAGCCAAACATGAGAGCAAGCCAGCGAGAAAGATATGAAATCGAGCGAGCCAGTTATGCGAGCGAGCCAGATATGAGAGCGAGCCAGACAAGAGAGCAAGTGAGCAAGCCAGATATGAGAGCAAGCGAGCGAGCCAGATATGAGAGCAAGCGAGCGAGCCAGATATGAGAGCGAGCCAGATAAGAGAGCGAACAAGACAAGAGAGCAAGCGAGCGAGCCAGATATGAGAGCGAGGGAGCCAGACATGAGAGCGAGCGAGCCAGACATGAGAGCAAGCGAGCGAGCCAGATATGAGAGCGAGTGAGCCAGACATGAGAGCAAGCGAGCGAGCAAGATATGAGATCGAGCGAGCCAGATATGCGAGCAAGTCAGATAAGAGAGCGAGCCAGACAAGAGAGCAAGTGAGCGAGCCAGATATGAGAGCAAGCGAGCGAGCCAGATATGAGAGCGAGCGAGATAAGAGAGCGAGCCAGACAAGAGAGCAAGCGAGCCAGATATGAGAGCAAGCGAGCGAGCCAGATATGAGAGCGAGGGAGCCAGATATGCGAGCGAGCGAGCCAGATAAGAGAGTGAGCCAGACAAGAGAGCAAGCGAGCGAGCCAGATATGCAAGCGAGCGAGCCAGATAAGAGAGCGAACCAGATAAGAGAGCAAGCGAGCGAGCCAGATATGAGAGCAAGCGAGCGAGCCAGATATGAGAGCGAGCGAGATAAGAGAGCGAGCCAGACAAGAGAGCAAGCGAGCGAGCCAGATATGAGAGCAAGCGAGCGAGCCAGATGAGAGCAAGCGAGCAAGCCAGATATGCGAGCGAGCGAGCCAGATAAGAGAGCGAGTCAGACAAGAGAGCAAGCGAGCGAGCCAGATATGAGAGCGAGCGAGCCAAACATGAGAGCAAGCAAGCGAGCCAGATAAGAGAGCGAGCCAGAAAAGAGAGCAAGTGAGCGAGCCAGATATGAGAGCAAGCGAGCCAGCCAGATGAGAGCAAGCGAGCAAGCCAGATATGCGAGCGAGCGAGCCAGATAAGAGAGCGAGTCAGACAAGAGAGCGAGCGAGCCAGATATGCGAGCGAGCGAGCCAGATATGAGAGTGAGCGAGCCAAACATGAGAGCAAGCGAGCGAGCCAGGTATGAGAGCAAGTGAGCCTGACATGAGAGCAATCGAGTGAGCCAGATATGAGAGCGAGCGAGCCAGACATAAGAGCAAGCGAGCGAGCCAGATGTGAGAGCGAGCGAGCCAGACATGAGAGCAAGCGAGCGAGCCAGGTATGAGAGCAAGTGAGCCAGACATGAAAGCAATCGAGCGAGCCAGATATGAGAGCGAGCGAGCCAGACATGAGAGCAAGCGAGCGAGTCAGATATGAGAGCAAGCGAGCCAGACATGAGAGCAAGCGAGCGAGCCAGATATGAGAGCGAGCCAGACATGAGAGCGAGCCAGATATGAGAGCGAGCCAGATAAGAGAGCGAGCCAGACAAGAGAGCAAGCGAGCGAGCCAGATATGAGAGCGAGTGAGCCAGACATGAGAGCAAACGAGCGAGCCAGATATGAGAGCGAGCGAGCCAGACATGAGAGCAAGCGAGCGAGCCAGATATGAGAGCGAGCGAGACAGACATGAGAGCAAGCGAGCGAGCAAGATATGAGAGCGAGCGAGCCAGACATGAGAGCAAGCGAGCGAGCCAGATATGAGAGCGAGTGAGCCAGACATGAGGGCAAGACAGCGAGAAAGATTTGAGATCGAGCGAACCAGACATGAGAGCAAGCGAGCGAGCAAGATATGAGATCGAGCGAGCCAGATATGCGAGCAAGTCAGATAAGAGAGCGAGCCAGACAAGAGAGCAAGTGAGCGAGCCAGATATGAGAGCAAGCGAGCGACCCAGATATGAGAGCGAGCGAGGTAAGAGAGCGAGCCAGACAAGAGAGCAAGCGAGCGAGCCAGATATGAGAGCAAGCGAGCGAGCCAGATATGAGAGCAAGCGAGCGAGCCAGATATGAGAGCAAGCGAGCGAGCCAGATATGAGAGCGAGTGAGCCAGACATGAGAGCAAGCGAGCGAGCCAGATATGAGAGCGAGCCAGACATGAGAGCAAGCGAGCGAGGCAGATATGAGAGCGAGCGAGACAGACATGAGAGCAAGCGAGCAAGCAAGATATGAGAGCGAGCGAGCCAGACATGAGAGCAAGCGAGCGAGCCAGATATGAGAGCAAGTGAGCCAAACAGGAGAGCAAGCCAGCGAGAAAGATATGAGATCGAGCGAGCCAGTTATGCGAACGAGCCAGATAAGAGAGCGAGCCAGACAAGAGAGCAAGTGAGCGAGCCAGATATGAGAGCACGCGAGCGAGCCAGATATGAGAGCAAGCGAGCGAGCCAGATATGAGAGCGAGCCAGATAAGAGAGCGAACAAGACAAGAGAGCAAGCGAGCGAGCCAGATATGAGAGCGAGGGAGCCAGACATGAGAGCGAGCGAGCCAGACATGAGAGCAAGCGAGCGAGCAAGATATGAGAGCGAGCGAGCCAGACATGAGAGCAAGCGAGCGAGCCAGATATGAGAGCGAGTGAGCAAGACATGAGAGCAAGCGAGCGAGCAAGATATGAGATCGAGCGAGCCAGATATGCGAGCAAGTCAGATAAGAGAGCGAGCCAGACAAGAGAGCAAGTGAGCGAGCCAGATATGAGAGCAAGCGAGCGAGCCAGATATGAGAGCAAGCGAGCGAGCCAGGTATGAGAGCGAGTGAGCAAGACATGAGAGCAAGCGAGCGAGCAAGATATGAGATCGAGCGAGCCAGATATGCGAGCAAGTCAGATAAGAGAGCGAACAAGACAAGAGAGCAAGCGAGCGAGCCAGATATGAGAGCGAGGGAGCAGGACATGAGAGCGAGCGAGCCAGACATGAGAGCAAGCGAGCGAGCAAGATATGAGAGCGAGCCAGACATGAGAGCAAGCGAGCGAGCCAGATATGAGAGCGAGCGAGACAGACATGAGAGCAAGCGAGCAAGCAAGATATGAGAGCGAGCGAGCCAGACATGAGAGCAAGCGAGCGAGCCAGATATGAGAGCGAGTGAGCCAAACATGAGAGCAAGCCAGCGAGAAAGATATGAGATCGAGCGAGCCAGTTATGCGAGCGAGCCAGATAAGAGAGCGAGCCAGACAAGAGAGCAAGTGAGCGAGCCAGATATGAGAGCAAGCGAGCGAGCCAGATATGAGAGCAAGCGAGCGAGCCAGATATGAGAGCGAGCCAGATAAGAGAGCGAACAAGACAAGAGAGCAAGCGAGCGAGCCAGATATGAGAGCGAGGGAGCAGGACATGAGAGCGAGCGAGCCAGACATGAGAGCAAGCGAGCGAGCAAGATATGAGAGCGAGCGAGCCAGACATGAGAGCAAGCGAGCGAGCCAGATATGAGAGCGAGTGAGCCAGACATGAGAGCAAGCGAGCGAGCAAGATATGAGATCGAGCGAGCCAGATATGCGAGCAAGTCAGATAAGAGAGCGAGCCAGACAAGAGAGTAAGTGAGCGAGCCAGATATGAGAGCAAGCGAGCGAGCCAGATATGAGAGCGAGCGAGATAAGAGAGCGAGCCAGACAAGAGAGCAAGCGAGCGAGCCAGATATGAGAGCAAGCGAGCGAGCCAGATGAGAGCAAGCGAGCAAGCCAGATATGCCAGCGAGCGAGCCAGATAAGAGAGCGAGTCAGACAAGAGAGCGAGCGAGCGAGCCAGATATGCGAGCGAGCGAGCCAGATATGAGAGTGAGCGAGCCAAACATGAGAGCAAGCGAGCGAGCCAGGTATGAGAGCGAGTGAGCAAGACATGAGAGCAAGCGAGCGAGCAAGATATGAGATCGAGCGAGCCAGATATGCGAGCAAGTCAGATAAGAGAGCGAGCCAGACAAGAGAGCAAGTGAGCGAGCCAGATATGAGAGTGAGCGAGCCAAACATGAGAGCAAGCGAGCGAGCCAGTTATGCGAGCGAGCCAGATATGAGAGCGAGCGAGCCAGACATGAGAGCAAGCGAGCAAGCCAGATATGAGAGCGAGTGAGCCAGACATGAGAGCAAGCGAGCGAGGCAGGTATGAGAGCGAGCAAGCCAGATAAGAGAGTGAGCCAGACAAGAGAGCAAGCGAGCGAGCCAGATATGCGAGCGAGCGAGCCAGATATGAGAGCGAGTGAGCCAGACATGAGAGCAAGCGAGCAAGGCAGGTATGAGAGCAAGCGAGCCAGACATGAGAGCAATCGAGCGAGCCAGATATGAGAGCGAGCGAGCCAGACATGAGAGCAAGCGAGCGAGCCAGATATGAGAGCGAGCGAGCCAGACATGAGAGCAAGTGAGCAAGCCAAATATGAGAGCGAGCCAGACATGGGAGCGAGCCAGATATGAGAGCGAGCCAGATAAGAGAGCGAGCCAGACAAGAGAGCAAGTGAGCGAGCCAGATATGAGAGCAAACGAGCGAGCCAGATATGAGAGCAAGCGAGCGAGCCAGATATGAGAGCGAGCGAGATAAGAGAGCGAGCCAGACAAGAGAGCAAGCGAGCGAGCCAGATGAGAGCAAGCGAGCGAGCCAGATATGCGAGCGAGCGAGCCAGATAAGAGAGCGAGCCAGACAAGAGAGCAAGCGAGCGAGACAGATATGCGAGCGAGCAAGCCAGATAAGAGAGTTAGCCAGACAAGAGAGCAAGCGAGTGAGCCAGATATGCGAGCGAGCCAGATATGAGAGCGAGCGAGCCAGACATGAGAGCAAGCGAGTGAGCCAGGTATGAGAGCAAGTGAGCCAGAAATGAGAGCAATCGAGCGAGCCAGATATGAGAGCGAGCGAGCCAGACATGAGAGCAAGCGAGCGAGCCAGATATGAGAGCAAGCGAGCCAGACGTGAGAGCAAGTGAGCGAGCCAGATATGAGAGCGATCGAGCCAGACATGAGAGCAAGCGAGCGAGCCAGATATGAGAGCGAGCGAGCCAGACATGAGAGCAAGCAAGCGAGCCAGATATGAGAGCGAGCCAGACATGAGAGCAAGCGAGCGAGCCAGATATGAGAGCGAGCCAGACATGAGAGCAAGCGAGCGAGCAAGATATGAGAGCGAGCAAGCCAGACATGTGAGCAAGCGAGCGAGCCAGATATGAGAGCGAGCGAGCCAGATATGCAAGCGAGCGAGCCAGATAAGAGAGCGAACCAGACAAGAGAGCAAGCGAGCGAGCCAGATATGAGAGCGAGCGAGCCAGACATGAGAGCAAGCGAGCGAGCCAGATATGAGAGCGAGCGAGCCAGACATGAGAGCAAGCGAGCGAGCCAGATATGAGAGCGAGCGAGACAGACATGAGAGCAAGCAAGCGAGCAAGATATGAGAGCGAGCGAGCCAGATATGAGAGCAAGCGAGAGACCCAGATATGAGAGCGAGCGAGGTAAGAGAGCGAGCCAGACAAGAGAGCAAGCGAGCGAGCCAGATATGAGAGCAAGCGAGCGAGCCAGATATGAGAGCAAGCGAGCGAGCCAGATATGAGAGCGAGCGAGCCAGACATGAGAGCAAGCGAGCGAGCCAGATATGAGAGCGAGCCAGACATGAGAGCAAGCGAGCGAGCCAGATATGAGAGCGAGCGAGACAGACATGAGAGCAAGCGAGCAAGCAAGATATGAGAGCGAGCGAGCCAGACATGAGAGCAAGCGAGCGAGCCAGATATGAGAGCGAGTGAGCCAAACATGAGAGCAAGCCAGCGAGAAAGATATGAGATCGAGCGAGCCAGTTATGCGAGCGAGCCAGATAAGAGAGCGAGCCAGACAAGAGAGCAAGTGAGCGAGCCAGATATGAGAGCAAGCGAGCGAGCCAGATATGAGAGCAAGCGAGCGAGCCAGATATGAGAGCGAGCCAGATAAGAGAGCGAACAAGACAAGAGAGCAAGCGAGCGAGCCAGATATGAGAGCGAGGGAGCAGGACATGAGAGCGAGCGAGCCAGACATGAGAGCAAGCGAGCGAGCAAGATATGAGAGCGAGCGAGCCAGACATGAGAGCAAGCGAGCGAGCCAGATATGAGAGCGAGTGAGCCAGACATGAGAGCAAGCGAGCGAGCAAGATATGAGATCGAGCGAGCCAGATATGCGAGCAAGTCAGATAAGAGAGCGAGCCAGACAAGAGAGTAAGTGAGCGAGCCAGATATGAGAGCAAGCGAGCGAGCCAGATATGAGAGCGAGCGAGATAAGAGAGCGAGCCAGACAAGAGAGCAAGCGAGCCAGATATGAGAGCAAGCGAGCGAGCCAGATATGAGAGCGAGGGAGCCAGATATGCGAGCGAGCGAGCCAGATAAGAGAGTGAGCCAGACAAGAGAGCAAGCGAGCGAGCCAGATATGCAAGCGAGCGAGCCAGATAAGAGAGCGAACCAGATAAGAGAGCAAGCGAGCGAGCCAGATATGAGAGCAAGCGAGCGAGCCAGATATGAGAGCGAGCGAGATAAGAGAGCGAGCCAGACAAGAGAGCAAGCGAGCGAGCCAGATATGAGAGCAAGCGAGCGAGCCAGATGAGAGCAAGCGAGCTAGCCAGATATGCGAGCGAGCGAGCCAGATAAGAGAGCGAGTCAGACAAGAGAGCGAGCGAGCGAGCCAGATATGCGAGCGAGCGAGCCAGATATGAGAGTGAGCGAGCCAAACATGAGAGCAAGCGAGCGAGCCAGTTATGCGAGCGAGCCAGATAAGAGAGCGAGCCAGACAAGAGAGCAAGTGAGCGAGCCAGATATGAGAGCAAGCGAGCGAGCCAGATATGAGAGCAAGCGAGCGAGCCAGATATGAGAGCGAGCCAGATAAGAGAGCGAACAAGACAAGAGAGCAAGCGAGCGAGCCAGATATGAGAGCGAGGGAGCAGGACATGAGAGCGAGCGAGCCAGACATGAGAGCAAGCGAGCGAGCAAGATATGAGAGCGAGCGAGCCAGACATGAGAGCAAGCGAGCGAGCCAGATATGAGAGCGAGTGAGCCAGACATGAGAGCAAGCGAGCGAGCAAGATATGAGATCGAGCGAGCCAGATATGCGAGCAAGTCAGATAAGAGAGCGAGCCAGACAAGAGAGTAAGTGAGCGAGCCAGATATGAGAGCAAGCGAGCGAGCCAGATATGAGAGCGAGCGAGATAAGAGAGCGAGCCAGACAAGAGAGCAAGCGAGCCAGATATGAGAGCAAGCGAGCGAGCCAGATATGAGAGCGAGGGAGCCAGATATGCGAGCGAGCGAGCCAGATAAGAGAGTGAGCCAGACAAGAGAGCAAGCGAGCGAGCCAGATATGCAAGCGAGCGAGCCAGATAAGAGAGCGAACCAGATAAGAGAGCAAGCGAGCGAGCCAGATATGAGAGCAAGCGAGCGAGCCAGATATGAGAGCGAGCGAGATAAGAGAGCGAGCCAGACAAGAGAGCAAGCGAGCGAGCCAGATATGAGAGCAAGCGAGCGAGCCAGATGAGAGCAAGCGAGCAAGCCAGATATGCGAGCGAGCGAGCCAGATAAGAGAGCGAGTCAGACAAGAGAGCGAGCGAGCGAGCCAGATATGCGAGCGAGCGAGCCAGATATGAGAGTGAGCGAGCCAAACATGAGAGCAAGCGAGCGAGCCAGGTATGAGAGCAAGTGAGCCTGACATGAGAGCAATCGAGCGAGCCAGATATGAGAGCGAGCGAGCCAGACATGAGAGCAAGCCAGCGAGCCAGATGTGAGAGCGAGCGAGCCAGACATGAGAGCAAGCGAGCGAGCCAGGTATGAGAGCAAGTGAGCCAGACATGAGAGCAATCGAGAGAGCCAGATATGAGAGCGAGCGAGCCAGACATGAGAGCAAGCGAGCGAGTCAGATATGAGAGCAAGCGAGCCAGACATGAGAGCAAGCGAGCAAGCCAGATATGAGAGCGAGCCAGACATGAGAGCGAGCCAGATATGAGAGCGAGCCAGATAAGAGAGCGAGCCAGACAAGAGAGCAAGCGAGCGAGCCAGATATGAGAGCGAGTGAGCCAGACATGAGAGCAAGCGAGCGAGCCAGATATGAGAGCGAGCGAGCCAGACATGAGAGCAAGCGAGCGAGCCAGATATGAGAGCGAGCGAGACAGACATGAGAGCAAGCGAGCGAGCAAGATATGAGAGCGAGTGAGCCAGACATGAGGGCAAGCCAGCGAGAAAGATTTGAGATCGAGCGAACCAGACATGAGAGCAAGCGAGCGAGCAAGATATGAGATCGAGCGAGCCAGATATGCGAGCAAGTCAGATAAGAGAGCGAGCCAGACAAGAGAGCAAGTGAGCGAGCCAGATATGAGAGCAAGCGAGCGACCCAGATATGAGAGCGAGCGAGGTAAGAGAGCGAACCAGACAAGAGAGCAAGCGAGCGAGCCAGATATGAGAGCAAGCGAGCGAGCCAGATATGAGAGCAAGCGAGCGAGCCAGATATGAGAGCAAGCGAGCGAGCCAGATATGAGAGCGAGCGAGCCAGACATGAGAGCAAGCGAGCGAGCCAGATATGAGAGCGAGCCAGACATGAGAGCAAGCGAGCGAGACAGACATGAGAGCAAGTGAGCAAGCAAGATATGAGAGCGAGCGAGCCAGACATGAGAGCAAGCGAGCGAGCCAGATATGAGAGCAAGTGAGCCAAACAGGAGAGCAAGCCAGCGAGAAAGATATGAGATCGAGCGAGCCAGTTATGCGAACGAGCCAGATAAGAGAGCGAGCCAGACAAGAGAGCAAGTGAGCGAGCCAGATATGAGAGCAAGCGAGCGAGCCAGATATGAGAGCAAGCGAGCGAACCAGATATGAGAGCGAGCCAGATAAGAGAGCGAACAAGACAAGAGAGCAAGCGAGCGAGCCAGATATGAGAGCGAGGGAGCCAGACATGAGAGCGAGCGAGCCAGACATGACAGCAAGCGAGCGAGCAAGATATGAGAGCGAGCGAGCCAGACATGAGAGCAAGCGAGCGAGCCAGATATGAGAGCGAGTGAGCAAGACATGAGAGCAAGCGAGCGAGCAAGATATGAGATCGAGCGAGCCAGATATGCGAGCAAGTCAGATAAGAGAGCGAGCCAGACAAGAGAGCAAGTGAGCGAGCCAGATATGAGAGCGAGCGAGCCAGACATGAGAGCAAGCGAGCGAGCCAGGTATGAGAGCAAGTGAGCCAGACATGAGAGCAATCGAGCGAGCCAGATATGAGAGCAAGCGAGCGAGCCAGATATGAGAGCAAGCGAGCGAGCCAGATATGAGAGCGAGCCAGATAAGAGAGCGAACAAGACAAGAGAGCAAGCGAGCGAGCCAGATATGAGAGCGAGGGAGCCAGACATGAGAGCGAGCGAGCCAGACATGAGAGCAATCGAGCGAGCCAGATATGAGAGCAAGCGAGCGAGCCAAATATGAGAGCAAGCGAGCGAGCCAGTTATGCGAGCGAGCCAGATATGAGAGCGAGCGAGCCAGACATGAGAGCAAGCGAGCAAGCCAGATATGAGAGCGAGTGAGCCAGACATGAGAGCAAGCGAGCGAGGCAGGTATGAGAGCGAGCAAGCCAGATAAGAGAGTGAGCCAGACAAGAGAGCAAGCGAGCAAGCCAGATATGCGAGCGAGCGAGCCAGATATGAGAGCGAGCAAGCCAGACATGAGAGCAAGCGAGCAAGGCAGGTATGAGAGCAAGCGAGCCAGACATGAGAGCAATCGAGCGAGCCAGATATGAGAGCGAGCGAGCCAGACATGAGAGCAAGCAAGCGAGCCAGATATGAGAGCGAGCGAGCCAGACATGAGAGCAAGCGAGCAAGCCAAATATGAGAGCGAGCCAGACATGAGAGCGAGCCAGATATGAGAGCGAGCCAGATAAGAGAGCGAGCCAGACAAGAGAGCAAGTGAGCGAGCCAGATATGAGAGCAAACGAGCGAGCCAGATATGAGAGCAAGCGAGCGAGCCAGATATGAGAGCGAGCGAGATAAGAGAGCGAGCCAGACAAGAGAGCAAGCGAGGGAGCCAGATATGAGAGCAAGCGAGCGAGCCAGATGAGAGCAAGCGAGCGAGCCAGATATGCGAGCGAGCAAACCAGATAAGAGAGCGAGCCAGACAAGAGAGCAAGCGAGCCAGATATGCGAGCGAGCAAGCCAGATAAGAGAGTGAGCCAGACAAGAGAGCAAGCGAGTGAGCCAGATATGCGAGCGAGCGAGCCAGATATGAGAGCGAGCGAGCCAGACATGAGAGCAAGCGAGTGAGCCAGGTATGA
This sequence comes from Hyla sarda, assembly GCF_029499605.1. NCBI lineage: Eukaryota > Metazoa > Chordata > Amphibia > Anura > Hylidae > Hyla > Hyla sarda. The sequence continues at coordinate 12,278 of NW_026610643.1, forward strand.
GAGCAAGTGAGCCAGAAATGAGAGCAATCGAGCGAGCCAGATATGAGAGCGAGCGAGCCAGACATGAGAGCAAGCGAGCGAGCCAGATATGAGAGCAAGCGAGCCAGACATGAGAGCAAGCGAGCGAGCCAGATATGAGAGCGATCGAGCCAGACATGAGAGCAAGCGAGCGAGCCAGATATGAGAGCGAGCGAGCCAGACATGAGAGCAAGCGAGCGAGCCAGATATGAGAGCGAGTGAGCCAGACATGAGAGCAAGCAAGCGAGCCAGATATGAGAGCGAGCCAGACATGAGAGCAAGCGAGCGAGCCAGATATGAGAGCGAGCCAGACATGAGAGCAAGCGAGCGAGCAAGATATGAGAGCGAGCAAGCCAGACATGTGAGCAAGCGAGCGAGCCAGATATGAGAGCGAGCGAGCCAGATATGCAAGCGAGCGAGCCAGATAAGAGAGCGAACCAGACAAGACAGCAAGCGAGCGAGCCAGATATGAGAGCGAGCGAGCCAGACATGAGAGCAAGCGAGCGAGCCAGATATGAGAGCGAGCGAGCCAGACATGAGAGCAAGCGAGCGAGCCAGATATGAGAGCGAGCGAGACAGACATGAGAGCAAGCAAGCGAGCAAGATATGAGAGCGAGCGAGCCAGACATGAGAGCAAGCGAGCGAGCCAGATATGAGAGCGAGTGAGCCAGACATGAGAGCAAGCGAGCGAGCAAGATATGAGATCGAGCGAGCCAGATATGCGAGCAAGTCAGATAAGAGAGCGAGCCAGACAAGAGAGCAAGTTAGTGAGCCAGATATGAGAGCAAGCGAGCGAGCCAGATATGAGAGCAAGCGAGCGACCCAGATATGAGAGCGAGCGAGGTAAGAGAGCGAGCCAGACAAGAGAGCAAGCGAGCGAGCCAGATATGAGAGCAAGCGAGCGAGCCAGATATGAGAGCAAGCGAGCGAGCCAGATATGAGAGCGAGCGAGCCAGACATGAGAGCAAGCGAGCGAGCCAGATATTAGAGCGAGCCAGACATGAGAGCAAGCGAGCGAGCCAGATATGAGAGCGAGCGAGACAGACATGAGAGCAAGCGAGCAAGCAAGATATGAGAGCGAGAGAGCCAGACATGAGAGCAAGCGAGTGAGCCAGATATGAGAGCGAGTGAGCCAAACATGAGAGCAAGCCAGCAAGAAAGATATGAGATCGAGCGAGCCAGTTATGCGAGCGAGCCAGATAAGAGAGCGAGCCAGACAAGAGAGCAAGTGAGCGAGCCAGATATGAGAGCAAGCGAGCGCGCCAGATATGAGAGCAAGCGAGCGAGCCAGATATGAGAGCGAGCCAGATAAGAGAGCGAACAAGACAAGAGAGCAAGCGAGCGAGCCAGATATGAGAGCGAGGGAGCCAGACATGAGAGCGAGCGAGCCAGACATGAGAGCAAGCGAGCGAGCCAGATATGAGAGCGAGTGAGCCAGACATGAGAGCAAGCGAGTGAGCAAGATATGAGATCGAGCGAGCCAGATATGCGAGCAAGTCAGATAAGAGAGCGAGCCAGACAAGAGAGCAAGTGAGCGAGCCAGATATGAGAGCAAGCGAGCGAGCCAGATATGAGAGCGAGCGAGATAAGAGAGCGAGCCAGACAAGAGAGCAAGCGAGCCAGATATGAGAGAAAGCGAGCGAGCCAGATATGAGAGCGAGGGAGCCAGATATGCGAGCGAGCGAGCCAGATAAGAGAGTGAGCCAGACAAGAGAGCAAGCGAGCGAGCCAGATATGCAAGCGAGCGAGCCAGATAAGAGAGCGAACCAGATAAGAGAGCAAGCGAGCGAGCCAGATATGAGAGCAAGCGAGCGAGCCAGATATGAGAGCGAGCGAGATAAGAGAGCGAGCCAGACAAGAGAGCAAGCGAGCGAGCCAGATATGAGAGCAAGCGAGCGAGCCAGATGAGAGCAAGCGAGCAAGCCAGATATGCGAGCGAGCCAGATAAGAGAGCGAGTCAGACAAGAGAGCAAGCGAGCGAGCCAGATATGCGAGCGAGCCAGATATGAGAGCGAGCGAGCCAAACATGAGAGCAAGCGAGCGAGCCAGGTATGAGAGCAAGTGAGCCAGACATGAGAGCAATCGAGCGAGCCAGATATGAGAGCGAGCGAGCCAGACATGAGAGCAAGCGAGCGAGCCAGATATGAGAGCGAGTGAGCCAGACATGAGAGCAAGCGAGCGAGCCAGATATGAGAGCGAGCCAGACATGAGAGCAAGCGAGCGAGCCAGATATGAGAGCGAGCGAGCCAGACATGAGAGCAAGCGAGCGAGCCAGATATGAGAACGAGCCAGACATGAGAGCAAGCGAGAGAGCAAGATATGAGAGCGAGCCAGATAAGAGAGCGATCCAGACAAGAGAGCAAGCGAGCGAGCCAGATATGAGAGCGAGCAAGCCAGACATGAGAGCAAGCGAGCGAGCCAGATATGAGAGCGAGCGAGCCAAACATGAGAGCAAGCGAGCGAGCCAGGTATGAGAGCAAGTGAGCCAGACATGAGAGCAATCGAGCGAGCCAGATATGAGAGCGAGCGAGCCAGACATGAGAGCAAGCGAGCGAGCCAGATATGAGAGCGAGTGAGCCAGACATGAGAGCAAGCGAGCGAGCCAGATATGAGAGCGAGCCAGACATGAGAGCAAGCGAGCGAGCCAGATATGAGAGCGAGCGAGCCAGACATGAGAGCAAGCGAGCGAGCCAGATATGAGAACGAGCCAGACATGAGAGCAAGCGAGAGAGCAAGATATGAGAGCGAGCCAGATAAGAGAGCGATCCAGACAAGAGAGCAAGCGAGCGAGCCAGATATGAGAGCGAGCAAGCCAGACATGAGAGCAAGCGAGCGAGCCAGATATGAGAGCGAGCGAGCCAGATATGCAAGCGAGCGAGCCAGATAAGAGAGCGAACCAGACAAGAGAGCAAGCGAGCAAGCCAGATATGAGAGCGAGCGAGCCAGACATGAGAGCAAGCGAGCGAGCCAGATATGAGAGCGAGCGAGCCAGACATGAGAGCAAGCGAGCGAGCCAGATATGAGAGCGAGCGAGACAGACATGAGAGCAAGCGAGCGAGCAAGATATGAGAGCGAGCGAGCCAGACATGAGAGCAAGTGAGCGAGCCAGATATGAGAGCGAGTGAGCCAGACATGAGGGCAAGCCAGCGAGAAAGATATGAGATCGAGCAAACCAGACATGAGAGCAAGCGAGCGAGCAAGATATGAGATCGAGCGAGCCAGATATGCGAGCAAGTCAGATAAGAGAACGAGCCAGACAAGAGAGCAAGTTAGCGAGCCAGATATGAGAGCAAGCGAGCGAGCCAGATATGAGAGCAAGCGAGCGACCCAGATATGAGTGCGAGCGAGGTAAGAGAGCGAGCCAGACAAGAGAGCAAGCGAGCGAGCCAGATATGAGAGCAAGGGAGCGAGCCAGATATGAGAGCGAGTGAGCCAGACATGAGAGCAAGCGAGTGAGCAAGATATGAGAGCGAGCGAGCCAGACATGAGAGCAAGCGAGCCAGATATGAGAGCGAGTGAGCCAGACATGAGAGCAAGCGAGCGAGCCAGATATGAGAGCGAGCCAGACATGAGAGCAAGCGAGCGAGCCAGATATGAGAGCGAGCGAGACAGACATGAGAGCAAGCGAGCAAGCAAGATATGAGAGCGAGCGAGCCAGACATGAGAGCAATCGAGCGAGCCAGATATGAGAGCGAGCGAGCCAGACATGAGAGCAAGCGAGCGAGCCAGATATGAGAGCGAGTGAGCCAGACATGAGAGCAAGCGAGCGAGCCAGATATGAGAGCGAGCCAGACATGAGAGCAAGCGAGCGAGCCAGATATGAGAGCGAGCGAGCCAGACATGAGAGCAAGCGAGCGAGCCAGATATGAGAACGAGCCAGACATGAGAGCAAGCGAGAGAGCAAGATATGAGAGCGAGCCAGATAAGAGAGCGATCCAGACAAGAGAGCAAGCGAGCGAGCCAGATATGAGAGCGAGCAAGCCAGACATGAGAGCAAGCGAGCGAGCCAGATATGAGAGCGAGCGAGCCAGATATGCAAGCGAGCGAGCCAGATAAGAGAGCGAACCAGACAAGAGAGCAAGCGAGCAAGCCAGATATGAGAGCGAGCGAGCCAGACATGAGAGCAAGCGAGCGAGCCAGATATGAGAGCGAGCGAGCCAGACATGAGAGCAAGCGAGCGAGCCAGATATGAGAGCGAGCGAGACAGACATGAGAGCAAGCGAGCGAGCAAGATATGAGAGCGAGCGAGCCAGACATGAGAGCAAGTGAGCGAGCCAGATATGAGAGCGAGTGAGCCAGACATGAGGGCAAGCCAGCGAGAAAGATATGAGATCGAGCGAACCAGACATGAGAGCAAGCGAGCGAGCAAGATATGAGATCGAGCGAGCCAGATATGCGAGCAAGTCAGATAAGAGAACGAGCCAGACAAGAGAGCAAGTTAGCGAGCCAGATATGAGAGCAAGCGAGCGAGCCAGATATGAGAGCAAGCGAGCGACCCAGATATGAGAGCGAGCGAGGTAAGAGAGCGAGCCAGACAAGAGAGCAAGCGAGCGAGCCAGATATGAGAGCAAGGGAGCGAGCCAGATATGAGAGCGAGTGAGCCAGACATGAGAGCAAGCGAGTGAGCAAGATATGAGAGCGAGCGAGCCAGACATGAGAGCAAGCGAGCCAGATATGAGAGCGAGTGAGCCAGACATGAGAGCAAGCGAGCGAGCCAGATATGAGAGCGAGCCAGACATGAGAGCAAGCGAGCGAGCCAGATATGAGAGCGAGCGAGACAGACATGAGAGCAAGCGAGCAAGCAAGATATGAGAGCGAGCGAGCCAGACATGAGAGCAAGCGAGCGAGCCAGATATGAGAGCGAGTGAGCCAAACATGAGAGCAAGCCAGCGAGAAAGATATGAGATCGAGCGAGCCAGTTATGCGAGCGAGCCAGATAAGAGAGCGAGCCAGACAAGAGAGCAAGTGAGCGAGCCAGATATGAGAGCAAGCGAGCGAGCCGGATATGAGAGCAAGCGAGCGAGCCAGATATGAGAGCGAGCCAGATAAGAGAGCGAACAAGACAAGAGAGCAAGCGAGCAAGTCAGATATGAGCGCGAGGGAGCCAGACATGAGAGCGAGCGAGACAGACATGAGAGCAAGCGAGCGAGCAAGATATGAGAGCGAGCGAGCCAGACATGATAGCAAGCGAGCGAGCCAGATATGAGAGCGAGTGAGCCAGACATGAGAGCAAGCGAGCGAGCAAGATATGAGATCGAGCGAGCCAGATATGCGAGCAAGTCAGATAAGAGAGCGAGCCAGACAAGAGAGCAAGTGAGCGAGCCAGATATGAGAGCAAGCGAGCGAGCCAGATATGAGAGCGAGCGAGATAAGAGAGCGAGCCAGACAAGAGAGCAAGCGAGCCAGATATGAGAGCAAGCGAGCGAGCCAGATATGAGAGCGAGGGAGCCAGATATGCGAGCGAGCGAGCGAGCCAGATAAGAGAGTGAGCCAGACAAGATAGCAAGTGAGCGAGCCAGATATGCAAGCGAGCGAGCCAGATAAGAGAGCGAACCAGATAAGAGAGCAAGCGAGCGAGCCAGATATGAGAGCAAGCGAGCGAGCCAGATATGAGAGCGAGCGAGATAAGAGAGTGAGCCAGACAAGAGAGCAAGCTAGCGAGCCAGATATGAGAGCAAGAGAGCGAGCCAGATATGAGAGCGAGCGAGATAAGAGAGCGAGCCAGACAAGAGAGCAAGCGAGCGAGCCAGATATGCGAGCGAGCGAGCCAGATATGAGAGTGAGCGAGCCAAACATGAGAGCAAGCGAGCGAGCCAGGTATGAGAGCAAGTGAGCCTGACATGAGAGCAATCGAGCGAGCCAGATATGAGAGCGAGCGAGCCAGACATGAGAGCAAGCGAGCGAGCCAGATATGAGAGCGAGCGAGCCAGACATGAGAGCAAGCGAGCGAGCCAGGTATGAGAGCAAGTGAGCCAGACATGAGAGCAATCGAGCGAGCCAGATATGAGAGCGAGCGAGCCAGACATAAGAGCAAGCGAGCGAGTCAGATATGAGAGCAAGCGAGCCAGACATGAGAGCAAGCGAGCGAGCCAGATATGAGAGCGAGCAAGACATGAGAGCGAGCCAGATATGAGAGCGAGCCAGATAAGAGAGCGAGCCAGACAAGAGAGCAAGCGAGCGAGCCAGATATGAGAGCGAGTGAGCCAGACATGAGAGCAAGCGAGCGAGCCAGATATGAGAACGAGCGAGCCAGACATGAGAGCAAGCGAGCGAGCCAGATATGAGAGCGAGCGAGACAGACATGAGAGCAAGCGAGCGAGCAAGATATGAGAGCGAGCGAGCCAGACATGAGAGCAAGCGAGCGAGCCAGATATGAGAGCGAGTGAGCCAGACATGAGGGCAAGCCAGCGAGAAAGATTTGAGATCGAGCGAACCAGACATGAGAGCAAGCGAGCGAGCAAGCTATGAGATAGAGCGAGCCAGATATGCGAGCAAGTCAGATAAGAGAGCGAGCCAGACAAGAGAGCAAGTGAGCGAGCCAGATATGAGAGCAAGCGAGCGACCCAGATATGAGAGCGAGCGAGGTAAGAGAGCGAGCCAGACAAGAGAGCAAGCGAGCGAGCCAGATATGAGAGCAAGCGAGCGAGCCAGATATGAGAGCAAGCGAGCGAGCCAGATATGAGAGCAAGCGAGCGAGCCAGATATGAGAGCGAGCGAGCCAGACATGAGAGCAAGCGAGCGAGCCAGATATGAGAGCGAGCCAGACATGAGAGCAAGCGAGCGAGGCAGATATGAGAGCGAGCGAGACAGACATGAGAGCAAGCGAGCAAGCAAGATATGAGAGCGAGCGAGCCAGACATGAGAGCAAGCGAGCGAGCCAGATATGAGAGCAAGTGAGCCAAACATGAGAGCAAGCCAGCGAGAAAGATATGAGATCGAGCGAGCCAGTTATGCGAACGAGCCAGATAAGAGAGCGAGCCAGACAAGAGAGCAAGTGAGCGAGCCAGATATGAGAGCAAGCAAGCGAGCCAGATATGAGAGCAAGCGAGCGAGCCAGATATGAGAGCGAGCCAGATAAGAGAGCGAACAAGACAAGAGAGCAAGATATGAGATATGAGAGCAAGCGAGCGAGCCAGATATGAGAGCAAGCGAGCGAGCCAGATATGAGAGCGAGCGAGCCAGACATGAGAGCAAGCGAGCGAGCCAGATATGAGAGCGAGCCAGACATGAGAGCAAGCGAGCGAGGCAGATATGAGAGCGAGCGAGACAGACATGAGAGCAAGCGAGCAAGCAAGATATGAGAGCGAGCGAGCCAGACATGAGAGCAAGCGAGCGAGCCAGATATGAGAGCAAGTGAGCCAAACATGAGAGCAAGCCAGCGAGAAAGATATGAGATCGAGCGAGTCCAGTTATGCGAACGAGCCAGATAAGAGAGCGAGCCAGACAAGAGAGCAAGTGAGCGAGCCAGATATGAGAGCAAGCGAGCGAGCCAGATATGAGAGCAAGCGAGCGAGCCAGATATGAGAGCGAGCCAGATAAGAGAGCGAACAAGACAAGAGAGCAAGCGAGCGAGCCAGATATGAGAGCGAGGGAGCCAGACATGAGAGCGAGCGAGCCAGACATGAGAGCAAGCGAGCGAGCAAGATATGAGAGCCAGCGAGCCAGACATGAGAGCAAGCGAGCGAGCCAGATATGAGAGCGAGTGAGCAAGACATGAGAGCAAGCGAGCGAGCAAGATATGAGATCGAGCGAGCCAGATATGCGAGCAAGTCAGATAAGAGAGCGAGCCAGACAAGAGAGCAAGTGAGCGAGCCAGATATGAGAGCGAGCGAGCCAGACATGCGAGCAAGCGAGCGAGCCAGATATGAGAGCAAGCGAGCGAGCCAGATATGAGAGCAAGCGAGCGAGCCAGATATGAGAGCGAGGGAGCCAGACATGAGAGCGAGCGAGCCAGACATGAGAGCAATCGAGCGAGCCAGATATGAGAGCAAGCGAGCGAGCCAGATATGAGAGCAAGCGAGCGAACCAGTTATGCGAGCGAGCCAGATATGAGAGCGAGCGAGCCAGACATGAGAGCAAGCGAGCGAGCCAGATATGAGAGCGAGTGAGCCAGACATGAGAGCAAGCGAGCTAGCCAAATATGAGAGCGAGCCAGACATGAGAGCGAGCCAGATATGAGAGCGAGCCAGATAAGAGAGCGAGCCAGACAAGAGAGCAAGTGAGCGAGCCAGATATGAGAGCAAACGAGCGAGCCAGATATGAGAGCTAGCGAGCGAGCCAGATATGAGAGCGAGCGAGATAAGAGAGCGAGCCAGACAAGAGAGCAAGCAAGCGAGCCAGATATGAGAGCAAGCGAGCGAGCCAGATGAGAGCAAGCGAGCAAGCCAGATATGCGAGCGAGCGAGCCAGATAAGAGAGCGAGCCAGACAAGAGAGCAAGCAAGCGAGCCAGATATGCGAGCGAGCAAGCCAGATAAGAGAGTGAGCCAGACAAGAGAGCAAGCGAGCGAGCCAGATATGCGAGCGAGCGAGCCAGATATGAGAGCGAGCGAGCCAGACATGAGAGCAAGCGAGCAAGGCAGGTATGAGAGCAAGCGAGCCAGACATGAGAGCAATCGAGCGAGCCAGATATGAGAGCGAGCGAGCCAGACATGAGAGCAAGCGAGCGAGCCAGATATGAGAGCGAGCGAGCCAGACATGAGAGCAAGCGAGCAAGCCAAATATGAGAGCGAGCCAGACATGAGAGCGAGCCAGATATGAGAGCGAGCCAGATAAGAGAGCGAGCCAGACAAGAGAGCAAGTGAGCGAGCCAGATATGAGAGCAAACGAGCGAGCCAGATATGAGAGCAAGCGAGCGAGCCAGATATGAGAGCGAGCGAGATAAGAGAGCGAGCCAGACAAGAGAGCAAGCGAGCGAGCCAGATATGAGAGCAAGCGAGCGAGCCAGATGAGAGCAAGCGGGCGAGCCAGATATGCGAGCGAGCCAGATAAGAGAGCGAGCCAGACAAGAGAGCAAGCGAGCGAGCCAGATATGCGAGCGAGCAAGCCAGATAAGAGAGTGAGCCAGACAAGAGAGCAAGCGAGTGAGCCAGATATGCGAGCGAGCGAGCCAGATATGAGAGCGAGCGAGCCAGACATGAGAGCAAGTGAGTGAGCCAGGTATGAGAGCAAGTGAGCCAGAAATGAGAGCAATCGAGCGAGCCAGATATGAGAGCGAGCGAGCCAGACATGAGAGCAAGCGAGCGAGCCAGATATGAGAGCAAGCGAGCCAGACATGAGAGCAAGCGAGCGAGCCAGATATGAGAGCGATCGAGCCAGACATGAGAGCAAGCGAGCGAGCCAGATATGAGAGCGAGCGAGCCAGACATGAGAGCAAGCGAGCGAGCCAGATATGAGAGCAAGCGAGCCAGATATGAGAGCGAGCCAGACATGAGAGCAAGCGAGCGAGCCAGATATGAGAGCGAGCCAGACATGAGAGCAAGCGAGCGAGCAAGATATGAGAGCGAGCCAGATAAGAGAGCGATCCAGACAAGAGAGCAAGCGAGCGAGCCAGATATGAGAGCGAGCAAGCCAGACATGAGAGCAAGCGAGCGAGCCAGATATGAGAGCGAGCGAGCCAGATATGCAAGCGAGCGAGCCAGATAAGAGAACAAACCAGACAAGAGAGCAAGCGAGCGAGCCAGATATGAGAGCGAGCGAGCCAGACATGAGAGCAAGCGAGCGAGCCAGATATGAGAGCGAGCGAGCCAGACATGAGAGCAAGCGAGCGAGCCAGATATGAGAGCGAGCGAGACAGACATGAGAGCAAGCGAGCGAGCAAGATATGAGAGCGAGCGCGCCAGACATGAGAGCAAGCGAGCGAGCCAGATATGAGAGCGAGTGAGCCAGACATGATAGCAAGCCAGCGAGAAAGATATGAGATCGAGCGAACCAGACATGAGAGCAAGCGAGCGAGCAAGATATGAGATCGAGCGAGCCAGATATGCGAGCAAGTCAGATAAGAGAGCGAGCCAGACAAGAGAGCAAGTGAGCGAGCCAGATATGAGAGCAAGCGAGCGAGCTAGATATGAGAGCGAGCGAGATAAGAGAGCGAGCCAGACAAGAGAGCAAGCGAGCGAGCCAGATATGAGAGCAAGCGAGCGAGCCAGATATGAGAGCGAGCGAGCCAGACATGAGAGCAAGCGAGCGAGCCAGATATGAGAGCGAGCCAGACATGAGAGCAAGCGAGCGAGCCAGATATGAGAGCGAGCGAGACAGACATAAGAGCAAGCGAGCGAGCAAGATATGAGAGCGAGCGAGCCAGAAATGAGAGCAAGCGAGCGAGCCAGATATGAGAGCGAGCCAGACATGAGAGCAAGCGAGCGAGCCAGGTGTGAGAGCAAGCGAGCCAGACATGAGAGCAAGCGAGCGAGCCAGATATGAGAGCAAGCGAGCCAGACATGAGAGCAAGCGAGCGAGCCAGATATGAGAGCGAGCCAGACATGAGAGCAAGCGAGCGAGCCAGATATGAGAGCGAGTGAGCCAGACATGAGAGCAAGCAAGCGAGCCAGATATGAGAGCGAGCCAGACATGAGAGCAAGCGAGCGAGCCAGATATGCAAACGAGCGAGCCAGATATGAGAGCAAGCGAGCGAGCCAGATATGAGAGCAAGCGAGCCAGACATGAGAGCAAGCGAGCGAGCCAGATATGAGAGCGAGCCAGACATGAGAGCAAGCGAGCGAGCCAGATATGAGAGCGAGTGAGCCAGACATGAGAGCAAGCAAGCGAGCCAAATATGAGAGCGAGCCAGACATGAGAGCAAGCGAGCGAGCAAGATATGAGAGCGAGCCAGATAAGAGAGCGAACAAGACAAGAGAGCAAGCGAGCGAGCCAGATATGAGAGCGAGGGAGCCAAACATGAGAGCGAGCGAGCCAGAGATGAGAGCAAGCGAGCGAGCAAGATATGAGAGCGAGCGAGCCAGACATGAGAGCAAGCGAGCGAGCCAGATAAGAGAGCGAGTGAGCCAGACATGAGAGCAAGCGAGCGAGCAAGATATGAGATCGAGCGAGCCAGATATGCGAGCAAGTCAGATAAGAGAGCGAGCCAGACAAGAGAGCAAGTGAGCGAGCCACATATGAGAGCAAGCGAGCGAGCCAGATATGAGAGCGAGCGAGATAAGAGAGCGAGCCAGACATGAGATCAAGCGAGCGAGCAAGATATGAGAGCGAGCGAGCCAGACATGAGAGCAAGCGAGCGAGCCAGATATGAGAGCGAGTGAGCCAGACATGAGTGCAAGCCAGCGAGAAAGATATGAGATCGAGCGAGCCAGTTATGCGAGCGAGCCAGATAAGAGAGCGAGCCAGACAAGAGAGCAAGTGAGCGAGCCAGATATGAGAGCAAGCGAGCGAGCCAAAAATGAGAGCAAGCGAGCGAGCCAGATATGAGAGCGAGCGAGATAAGAGAGCGAGCCAGACAAGAGAGCAAGCGAGCGAGCCAGACATGAGAGCAAGCGAGCGAGCCAGATATGAGAGCGAGTGAGCCAGACATGAGAGCAAGCAAGCGAGCCAGATATGAGAGCAAGCGAGCGAGCCAGATATGAGAGCGAGCCAGACATGAGAGCAAGCGAGCGAGCAAGATATGAGAGCGAGCCAGAAAAGAGAGCAAGCGAGCGAGCCAGATATGAGAGCGAGCGAGCCAGATATGAGAGCAAGCGAGCGAGCCAGATATGAGAGCGAGCGAGACAGACATGAGAGCAAGCGAGCGAGCAAGATATGAGAGCGAGCGAGCCAGACATGAGAGCAAGCGAGCGAGCCAGATATGAGAGCGAGTGAGCCAGACATGATAGCAAGCCAGCGAGAAAGATATGATATCGAGCGAACCAGACATGAGAGCAAGCGAGCGAGCAAGATATGAGATCGAGCGAGATAAGAGAGCGAGCCAGACAAGAGAGCAAGCGAGCGAGCCAGATATGAGTGCAAGCGAGCGAGCCAGATATGAGAGCGAGCGAGCCAGACATGAGAGCAATCGAGCGAGCCAGATATGAGAGCGAGCCAGACATGAGAGCAAGCGAGCGAGCCAGATATGAGAGCGAGCGAGACAGACATCAGAGCAAGCGAGCGAGCAAGATATGAGAGCGAGCGAGCCAGACATGAGAGCAAGCGAGCGAGCCAGATATGAGAGCGAGCCAGACATGAGAGCAAGCGAGCGAGCCAGATATGAGAGCAAGCAAGCGAGCCAGATATGAGAGCGAGCCAGACATGAGAGCAAGCGAGCGAGCAAGATATGAGAGCGAGCCAGATAAGAGAGCGAACAAGACAAGAGAGCAAGCGAGCGAGCCAGATATGAGAGCGAGGGAGCCAGACATGAGAGCGAGCGAGCCAGACATGAGAGCAAGCGAGCGAGCAAGATATGAGATAGAGCGAGCCAGATATGCGAGCAAGTCAGATAAGAGAGCGAGCCAGACAAGAGAGCAAGTGAGCGAGCCAGATATGAGAGCAAGCGAGCGACCCAGATATGAGAGCGAGCGAGGTAAGAGAGCGAGCCAGACAAGAGAGCAAGCGAGCGAGCCAGATATGAGAGCAAGCGAGCGAGCCAGATATGAGAGCAAGCGAGCGAGCCAGATATGAGAGCAAGCGAGCGAGCCAGATATGAGAGCGAGCGAGCCAGACATGAGAGCAAGCGAGCGAGCCAGATATGAGAGCGAGCCAGACATGAGAGCAAGCGAGCGAGGCAGATATGAGAGCGAGCGAGACAGACATGAGAGCAAGCGAGCAAGCAAGATATGAGAGCGAGCGAGCCAGACATGAGAGCAAGCGAGCGAGCCAGATATGAGAGCAAGTGAGCCAAACATGAGAGCAAGCCAGCGAGAAAGATATGAGATCGAGCGAGCCAGTTATGCGAACGAGCCAGATAAGAGAGCGAGCCAGACAAGAGAGCAAGTGAGCGAGCCAGATATGAGAGCAAGCGAGCGAGCCAGATATGAGAGCAAGCGAGCGAGCCAGATATGAGAGCGAGCCAGATAAGAGAGCGAACAAGACAAGAGAGCAAGATATGAGATATGAGAGCAAGCGAGCGAGCCAGATATGAGAGCAAGCGAGCGAGCCAGATATGAGAGTGAGCGAGCCAGACATGAGAGCAAGCGAGCGAGCCAGATATGAGAGCGAGCCAGACATGAGAGCAAGCGAGCGAGGCAGATATGAGAGCGAGCGAGACAGACATGAGAGCAAGCGAGCAAGCAAGATATGAGAGCGAGCGAGCCAGACATGAGAGCAAGCGAGCGAGCCAGATATGAGAGCAAGTGAGCCAAACATGAGAGCAAGCCAGCGAGAAAGATATGAGATCGAGCGAGTCCAGTTATGCGAACGAGCCAGATAACAGAGCGAGCCAGACAAGAGAGCAAGTGAGCGAGCCAGATATGAGAGCAAGCGAGCGAGCCAGATATGAGAGCAAGCGAGCGAGCCAGATAAGAGAGCGAACAAGACAAGAGAGCAAGCGAGCGAGCCAGATATGAGAGCGAGGGAGCCAGACATGAGAGCGAGCGAGCCAGACATGAGAGCAAGCGAGCGAGCAAGATATGAGAGCCAGCGAGCCAGACATGAGAGCAAGCGAGCGAGCCAGATATGAGAGCGAGTGAGCAAGACATGAGAGCAAGCGAGCGAGCAAGATATGAGATCGAGCGAGCCAGATATGCGAGCAAGTCAGATAAGAGAGCGAGCCAGACAAGAGAGCAAGTGAGCGAGCCATATATGAGAGCGAGCGAGCCAGACATGCGAGCAAGCGAGCGAGCCAGATATGAGAGCAAGCGAGCGAGCCAGATATGAGAGCAAGCGAGCGAGCCAGATATGAGAGCGAGGGAGCCAGACATGAGAGCGAGCGAGCCAGACATGAGAGCAATCGAGCGAGCCAGATATGAGAGCAAGCGAGCGAGCCAGATATGAGAGCAAGCGAGCGAACCAGTTATGCGAGCGAGCCAGATATGAGAGCGAGCGAGCCAGACATGAGAGCAAGCGAGCGAGCCAGATATGAGAGCGAGTGAGCCAGACATGAGAGCAAGCGAGCTGGCCAAATATGAGAGCGAGCCAGACATGAGAGCGAGCCAGATATGAGAGCGAGCCAGATAAGAGAGCGAGCCAGACAAGAGAGCAAGTGAGCGAGCCAGATATGAGAGCAAACGAGCGAGCCAGATATGAGAGCTAGCGAGCGAGCCAGATATGAGAGCGAGCGAGATAAGAGAGCGAGCCAGACAAGAGAGCAAGCAAGCGAGCCAGATATGAGAGCAAGCGAGCGAGCCAGATGAGAGCAAGCGAGCAAGCCAGATATGCGAGCGAGCGAGCCAGATAAGAGAGCGAGCCAGACAAGAGAGCAAGCAAGCGAGCCAGATATGCGAGCGAGCAAGCCAGATAAGAGAGTGAGCCAGACAAGAGAGCAAGCGAGCGAGCCAGATATGCGAGCGAGCGAGCCAGATATGAGAGCGAGCGAGCCAGACATGAGAGCAAGCGAGCAAGGCAGGTATGAGAGCAAGCGAGCCAGACATGAGAGCAATCGAGCGAGCCAGATATGAGAGCGAGCGAGCCAGACATGAGAGCAAGCGAGCGAGCCAGATATGAGAGCGAGCGAGCCAGACATGAGAGCAAGCGAGCAAGCCAAATATGAGAGCGAGCCAGACATGAGAGCGAGCCAGATATGAGAGCGAGCCAGATAAGAGAGCGAGCCAGACAAGAGAGCAAGTGAGCGAGCCAGATATGAGAGCAAACGAGCGAGCCAGATATGAGAGCAAGCGAGCGAGCCAGATATGAGAGCGAGCGAGATAAGAGAGCGAGCCAGACAAGAGAGCAAGCGAGCGAGCCAGATGTGAGAGCAAGCGAGCGAGCCAGATGAGAGCAAGCGAGCGAGCCAGATATGCGAGCGAGCCAGATAAGAGAGCGAGCCAGACAAGAGAGCAAGCGAGCGAGCCAGATATGCGAGCGAGCAAGCCAGATAAGAGAGTGAGCCAGACAAGAGAGCAAGCGAGTGAGCCAGATATGCGAGCGAGCGAGCCAGATATGAGAGCGAGCGAGCCAGACATGAGAGCAAGTGAGTGAGCCAGGTATGAGAGCAAGTGAGCCAGAAATGAGAGCAATCGAGCGAGCCAGATATGAGAGCGAGCGAGCCAGACATGAGAGCAAGCGAGCGAGCCAGATATGAGAGCAAGCGAGCCAGACATGAGAGCAAGCGAGCGAGCCAGATATGAGAGCGATCGAGCCAGACATGAGAGCAAGCGAGCGAGCCAGATATGAGAGCGAGCGAGCCAGACATGAGAGCAAGCGAGCGAGCCAGATATGAGAGCAAGCGAGCCAGATATGAGAGCGAGCCAGACATGAGAGCAAGCGAGCGAGCCAGATATGAGAGCGAGCCAGACATGAGAGCAAGCGAGCGAGCAAGATATGAGAGCGAGCCAGATAAGAGAGCGATCCAGACAAGAGAGCAAGCGAGCGAGCCAGATATGAGAGCGAGCAAGCCAGACATGAGAGCAAGCGAGCGAGCCAGATATGAGAGCGAGCGAGCCAGATATGCAAGCGAGCGAGCCAGATAAGAGAACAAACCAGACAAGAGAGCAAGCGAGCGAGCCAGATATGAGAGCGAGCGAGCCAGACATGAGAGCAAGCGAGCGAGCCAGATATGAGAGCGAGCGAGCCAGACATGAGAGCAAGCGAGCGAGCCAGATATGAGAGCGAGCGAGACAGACATGAGAGCAAGCGAGCGAGCAAGATATGAGAGCGAGCGAGCCAGACATGAGAGCAAGCGAGCGAGCCAGATATGAGAGCGAGTGAGCCAGACATGATAGCAAGCCAGCGAGAAAGATATGAGATCGAGCGAACCAGACATGAGAGCAAGCGAGCGAGCAAGATATGAGATCGAGCGAGCCAGATATGCGAGCAAGTCAGATAAGAGAGCGAGCCAGACAAGAGAGCAAGTGAGCGAGCCAGATATGAGAGCAAGCGAGTGAGCCAGATATGAGAGCGAGCGAGATAAGAGAGCGAGCCAGACAAGAGAGAGAGCGAGCGAGCCAGATATGAGAGCAAGCGAGCGAGCCAGATATGAGAGCGAGCGAGCCAGACATGAGAGCAAGCGAGCGAGCCAGATATGAGAGCGAGCCAGACATGAGATCAAGCGAGCGAGCCAGATATGAGAGCGAGCGAGACAGACATAAGAGCAAGCGAGCGAGCAAGATATGAGAGCGAGCGAGCCAGAAATGAGAGCAAGCGAGCGAGCCAGATATGAGAGCGAGCCAGACATGAGAGCAAGCGAGCGAGCCAGGTGTGAGAGCAAGCGAGCCAGACATGAGAGCAAGCGAGCGAGCCAGATATGAGAGCAAGCGAGCCAGACATGAGAGCAAGCGAGCGAGCCAGATATGAGAGCGAGCCAGACATGAGAGCAAGCGAGCGAGCCAGATATGAGAGCGAGCCAGACATGAGAGCAAGCAAGCGAGCCAGATATGAGAGCGAGCCAGACATGAGAGCAAGCGAGCGAGCCAGATATGCAAACGAGCGAGCCAGATATGAGAGCAAGCGAGCGAGCCAGATATGAGAGCAAGCGAGCCAGACATGAGAGCAAGCGAGCGAGCCAGATATGAGAGCGAGCCAGACATGAGAGCAAGCGAGCGAGCCAGATATGAGAGCGAGTGAGCCAGACATGAGAGCAAGCAAGCGAGCCAAATATGAGAGCGAGCCAGACATGAGAGCAAGCGAGCGAGCAAGATATGAGAGCGAGCCAGATAAGAGAGCGAACAAGACAAGAGAGCAAGCGAGCGAGCCAGATATGAGAGCGAGGGAGCCAAACATGAGAGCGAGCGAGCCAGACATGAGAGCAAGCGAGCGAGCAAGATATGAGAGCGAGCGAGCCAGACATGAGAGCAAGCGAGCGAGCCAGATAAGAGAGCGAGTGAGCCAGACATGAGAGCAAGCGAGCGAGCAAGATATGAGATCGAGCGAGCCAGATATGCGAGCAAGTCAGATAAGAGAGCGAGCCAGACAAGAGAGCAAGTGAGCGAGCCACATATGAGAGCAAGCGAGCGAGCCAGATATGAGAGCGAGCGAGATAAGAGAGCGAGCCAGACATGAGATCAAGCGAGCGAGCAAGATATGAGAGCGAGCGAGCCAGACATGAGAGCAAGCGAGCGAGCCAGATATGAGAGCGAGTGAGCCAGACATGAGTGCAAGCCAGCGAGAAAGATATGAGATCGAGCGAGCCAGTTATGCGAGCGAGCCAGATAAGAGAGCGAGCCAGACAAGAGAGCAAGTGAGCGAGCCAGATATGAGAGCAAGCGAGCGAGCCAAAAATGAGAGCAAGCGAGCGAGCCAGATATGAGAGCGAGCGAGATAAGAGAGCGAGCCAGACAAGAGAGCAAGCGAGCGAGCCAGATATGAGAGCGAGCGAGCCAGACATGAGAGCAAGCGAGCGAGCCAGATATGAGAGCGAGTGAGCCAGACATGAGAGCAAGCAAGCGAGCCAGATATGAGAGCAAGCGAGCGAGCCAGATATGAGAGCGAGCCAGACATGAGAGCAAGCGAGCGAGCAAGATATGAGAGCGAGCCAGATAAGAGAGCAAGCGAGCGAGCCAGATATGAGAGCGAGCGAGCCAGATATGAGAGCAAGCGAGCGAGCCAGATATGAGAGCGAGCGAGACAGACATGAGAGCAAGCGAGCGAGCAAGATATGAGAGCGAGCGAGCCAGACATGAGAGCAAGCGAGCGAGCCAGATATGAGAGCGAGTGAGCCAGACATGATAGCAAGCCAGCGAGAAAGATATGATATCGAGCGAACCAGACATGAGAGCAAGCGAGCGAGCAAGATATGAGATCGAGCGAGATAAGAGAGCGAGCCAGACAAGAGAGCAAGCGAGCGAGCCAGATATGAGTGCAAGCGAGCGAGCCAGATATGAGAGCGAGCGAGCCAGACATGAGAGCAAGCGAGCGCGCCAGATATGAGAGCGAGCCAGACATGAGAGCAAGCGAGCGAGCCAGATATGAGAGCGAGCGAGACAGACATCAGAGCAAGCGAGCGAGCAAGATATGAGAGCGAGCGAGCCAGACATGAGAGCAAGCGAGCGAGCCAGATATGAGAGCGAGCCAGACATGAGAGCAAGCGAGCGAGCCAGATATGAGAGCGAGCCAGACATGAGAGCAAGCGAGCGAGCAAGATATGAGAGCGAGCCAGATAAGAGAGCGAACAAGACAAGAGAGCAAGCGAGCGAGCCAGATATGAGAGCGAGGGAGCCAGACATGAGAGCGAGCGAGCCAGACATGAGAGCAAGCGAGCGAGCAAGATATGAGAGCGAGCGAGCCAGACATGAGAGCAAGCGAGCGAGCCAGATATGAGAGCGAGTGAGCCAGACATGAGAGCAAGCGAGCGAGCAAGATATGAGATCGAGCGAGCCAGATATGCGAGCAAGTCAGATAAGAGAGCGAGCCAGACAAGAGAGCAAGTGAGCGAGCCAGATATGAGAGCAAGCGAGCGAGCCAGATATGAGAGCGAGCGAGATAAGAGAGCGAGCCAGACAAGAGAGCAAGCGAGCCAGATATGAGAGCGAGGGAGCCAGATATGCGAGCGAGCGAGCCAGATAAGAGAGTGAGCCAGACAAGAGAGCAAGCGAGCGAGCCAGATATGCAAACGAGCGAGCCAGATAAGAGAGCGAACCAGACAAGAGAGCAAGCGAGCGAGCCAAATATGAGAGCAAGCGAGCGAGCCAGATATGAGAGCAAGCGAGCCAGACATGAGAGCAAGCGAGCGAGCCTGATATGAGAGCGAGCCAGACATGAGAGCAAGCGAGCGAGCCAGATATGAGAGCGAGTGAGCCAGACATGAGAGCAAGCAAGCGAGCCAGATATGAGAGCCAGCCAGACATGAGAGCAAGCGAGCGAGCAAGATATGAGAGCGAGCCAGATAAGAGAGCGAACAAGACAAGAGAGCAAGCGAGCGAGCCAGATATGAGAGCGAGGGAGCCAAACATGAGAGCGAGCGAGCCAGACATGAGAGCAAGCGAGCGAGCAAGATATGAGAGCGAGCGAGCCAGACATGAGAGCAAGCGAGCGAGCCAGATATGAGAGCGAGTGAGCCAGACATGAGAGCAAGCGAGCGAGCAAGATATGAGATCGAGCGAGCCAGATATGCGAGCAAGTCAGATAAGAGAGCGAGCCAGACAAGAGAGCAAGTGAGCGAGCCACATATGAGTGCAAGCGAGCGAGCCAGATATGAGAGCGAGCGAGATAAGAGAGCGAGCCATACATGAGAGCAAGCGAGCGAGCAAAATATGAGAGCGAGCGAGCCAGACATGAGAGCAAGCGAGCGAGCCAGATATGAGAGCGAGCGAGCCAGACATGAGTGCAAGCCAGCGAGAAAGATATGAGATCGAGCGAGCCAGTTATGCGAGCGAGCCAGATAAGAGAGCGAGCCAGACAAGAGAGCAAGTGAGCGAGCCAGATATGAGAGCAAGCGAGCGAGCCAAAAATGAGAGCAAGCGAGCGAGCCAGATATGAGAGCGAGCGAGATAAGAGAGCGAGCCAGACATGAGATCAAGCGAGCGAGCAAGATATGAGAGCGAGCGAGCCAGACATGAGAGCAAGCGAGCGAGCCAGATATGAGAGCGAGTGAGCCAGACATGAGTGCAAGCCAGCGAGAAAGATATGAGATCGAGCGAGCCAGTTATGCGAGCGAGCCAGATAAGAGAGCGAGCCAGACAAGAGAGCAAGTGAGCGAGCCAGATATGAGAGCAAGCGAGCGAGCCAAAAATGAGAGCAAGCGAGCGAGCCAGATATGAGAGCGAGCGAGATAAGAGAGCGAGCCAGACAAGAGAGCAAGCGAGCGAGCCAGATATGAGAGCGAGCGAGCCAGACATGAGAGCAAGCGAGCGAGCCAGATATGAGAGCGAGTGAGCCAGACATGAGAGCAAGCAAGCGAGCCAGATATGAGAGCAAGCGAGCGAGCCAGATATGAGAGCGAGCCAGACATGAGAGCAAGCGAGCGAGCAAGATATGAGAGCGAGCCAGATAAGAGAGCAAGCGAGCGAGCCAGATATGAGAGCGAGCGAGCCAGATATGAGAGCAAGCGAGCGAGCCAGATATGAGAGCGAGCGAGACAGACATGAGAGCAAGCGAGCGAGCAAGATATGAGAGCGAGCGAGCCAGACATGAGAGCAAGCGAGCGAGCCAGATATGAGAGCGAGTGAGCCAGACATGATAGCAAGCCAGCGAGAAAGATATGATATCGAGCGAACCAGACATGAGAGCAAGCGAGCGAGCAAGATATGAGATCGAGCGAGATAAGAGAGCGAGCCAGACAAGAGAGCAAGCGAGCGAGCCAGATATGAGTGCAAGCGAGCGAGCCAGATATGAGAGCGAGCGAGCCAGACATGAGAGCAAGCGAGCGCGCCAGATATGAGAGCGAGCCAGACATGAGAGCAAGCGAGCGAGCCAGATATGAGAGCGAGCGAGACAGACATCAGAGCAAGCGAGCGAGCAAGATATGAGAGCGAGCGAGCCAGACATGAGAGCAAGCGAGCGAGCCAGATATGAGAGCGAGCCAGACATGAGAGCAAGCGAGCGAGCCAGATATGAGAGCGAGCCAGACATGAGAGCAAGCGAGCGAGCAAGATATGAGAGCGAGCCAGATAAGAGAGCGAACAAGACAAGAGAGCAAGCGAGCGAGCCAGATATGAGAGCGAGGGAGCCAGACATGAGAGCGAGCGAGCCAGACATGAGAGCAAGCGAGCGAGCAAGATATGAGAGCGAGCGAGCCAGACATGAGAGCAAGCGAGCGAGCCAGATATGAGAGCGAGTGAGCCAGACATGAGAGCAAGCGAGCGAGCAAGATATGAGATCGAGCGAGCCAGATATGCGAGCAAGTCAGATAAGAGAGCGAGCCAGACAAGAGAGCAAGTGAGCGAGCCAGATATGAGAGCAAGCGAGCGAGCCAGATATGAGAGCGAGCGAGATAAGAGAGCGAGCCAGACAAGAGAGCAAGCGAGCCAGATATGAGAGCGAGGGAGCCAGATATGCGAGCGAGCGAGCCAGATAAGAGAGTGAGCCAGACAAGAGAGCAAGCGAGCGAGCCAGATATGCAAACGAGCGAGCCAGATAAGAGAGCGAACCAGACAAGAGAGCAAGCGAGCGAGCCAAATATGAGAGCAAGCGAGCGAGCCAGATATGAGAGCAAGCGAGCCAGACATGAGAGCAAGCGAGCGAGCCTGATATGAGAGCGAGCCAGACATGAGAGCAAGCGAGCGAGCCAGATATGAGAGCGAGTGAGCCAGACATGAGAGCAAGCAAGCGAGCCAGATATGAGAGCCAGCCAGACATGAGAGCAAGCGAGCGAGCAAGATATGAGAGCGAGCCAGATAAGAGAGCGAACAAGACAAGAGAGCAAGCGAGCGAGCCAGATATGAGAGCGAGGGAGCCAAACATGAGAGCGAGCGAGCCAGACATGAGAGCAAGCGAGCGAGCAAGATATGAGAGCGAGCGAGCCAGACATGAGAGCAAGCGAGCGAGCCAGATATGAGAGCGAGTGAGCCAGACATGAGAGCAAGCGAGCGAGCAAGATATGAGATCGAGCGAGCCAGATATGCGAGCAAGTCAGATAAGAGAGCGAGCCAGACAAGAGAGCAAGTGAGCGAGCCACATATGAGTGCAAGCGAGCGAGCCAGATATGAGAGCGAGCGAGATAAGAGAGCGAGCCATACATGAGAGCAAGCGAGCGAGCAAAATATGAGAGCGAGCGAGCCAGACATGAGAGCAAGCGAGCGAGCCAGATATGAGAGCGAGCGAGCCAGACATGAGTGCAAGCCAGCGAGAAAGATATGAGATCGAGCGAGCCAGTTATGCGAGCGAGCCAGATAAGAGAGCGAGCCAGACAAGAGAGCAAGTGAGCGAGCCAGATATGAGAGCAAGCGAGCGAGCCAAAAATGAGAGCAAGCGAGCGAGCCAGATATGAGAGCGAGCGAGATAAGAGAGCGAGCCAGACAAGAGAGCAAGCGAGCGAGCCAGATATGAGAGCAAGCGAGCGAGCCAGATATGAGAGCGAGGGAGGCAGATATGCGAGCGAGCGAGCCAGATAAGAGAGTGAGCCAGACAAGAGAGCAAGTGAGCGAGCCAGATATGCGAGCGAGCGAGCCAGATATGAGAGCGAGCGAGCCAGACATGAGAGCAAGCGAGCTAGCCAGGTGTGAGAGCAAGCGAGCCAGACATGAGAGCAAGCGAGCGAGCCATATATGAGAGCAAGCGAGCCAGACATGAGAGCAAGCGAGCTAGCCAGATATGAGAGCGATCGAGCCAGACATGAGAGCAAGCGAGCGAGCAAGATATGAGAGTGAGCGAGCCACACATGAGAGCAAGCGAGCGAGCCAGATATGAGAGCGAGCGAGCCAGACATGAGAGCAAGCGAGCGAGCAAGAAATGAGAGCGAGCAAGCCAGACATGAGAGCAAGCGAGCCAGATATGAGAGCGAGTGAGCCAGACATGAGAGCAAGCGAGCGAGCAAGATATGAGATCGAGCGAGCCAGATATGCGAGCAAGTCAGATAAGAGAGCGAGACAGACAAGAGAGCAAGTGAGCGAGCCAGATATGAGAGCAAGCGAGCGAGCCAGATATAAGAGCAAGCGAGCGAGCCAGATATGAGAGCAAGCGAGCCAGATAAGAGAGCGAATCAGACAAGAGAGCAAGCGAGCGAGCCAGATATGAGAGCGAGCGAGCCAGACATGAGAGCAAGCGAGCGAGCCAGATATGAGAGCGAGCGAGCCAGACATGAGAGGAAGCGAGCGAGCCAGATATGAGAGCGAGCGAGACAGACATGAGAGCAAGCGAGCGAGCCAGATATGAAAGCGAGGGAGCCAGACATGAGAGCAAGCGAGCGAGCCAGATATGAGAGTTAGCGAGCCAGACATGAGAGCAAGCGAGCGAACCAGATATGAGAGCGAGCGAGCCAGACATGAGAGCAAGCGAGCGAGCCAGATATGAGAGCGAGCGAGCCAGACATAAGAGCAAGCGAGCCAGATATGAGTGCGAGTGAGCCAGACATGAGAGCAAGCGAGCGAGCAAGATATGAGATCGAGCGAGCCAGATATGCGATCAAGTCAGATAAGAGAGCGAGCCAGACAAGAGAGCAAGTGAGCGAGCCAGATATGAGAGCAAGCGAGCGAGCCAGATATGAGAGCAAGCGAGTGAGCCAGATATGAGAGCGAGCGAGATAAGAGAGCGAGCCAGACAAGAGAGCAAGCGAGCGAGCCAGATATGAGAGCAAGCGAGCGAGCCAGATATGAGAGCGAGCGAGCCAGACATGAGAGCAAGCGAGCGAGCCAAATATGAGAGCGAGCCAGACATGAGAGCGAGCCAGATATGGGAGCGAGCCAGATAAAAGAGCGAGCCAGACAAGAGAGCAAGTGAGCGAGCCAGATATGAGAGCAAACGAGCGAGCCAGATATGAGAGCTAGCGAGCGAGCCAGAACTGAGAGCGAGCGAGATAAGAGAGCGAGCCAGACAAGCGAGCAAGCGAGCGAGCCAGATATGAGAGCAAGCGAGCGAGCCAGATATGAGAGCAAGCGAGCCAGATAAGCGAGCGAACCAGACAAGAGAGCAAGCGAGCGAGCCAGATATGAGAGCGAGCGAGCCAGACATGAGAGCGAGCCAGACATGAGAGCAAGCTTGCAAGCAAGATATGAGAGCGAGCCAGATAAGAGAGCGAACCAGACAAGAGAGCATGCCAGCGAGCAAGATATGAGAGCGAGCGAGCCAGACATGAGATAAAGCGAGCGAGCCAGATATGAGAGCGAGCGAGCCAGACATGAGAGCAAGCGAGCGAGCAAGATATGAGAGCGAGCGAGCCAGACATGAGAGCTAGCGAGCGAACCAGATATGAGAGCGAGCGAGCCAGACATGAGAGCAAGCGAGCGAGCCAGATATGAAAGCGAGCGAGCCAGACAGGAGAGCAAGCGAGCGAGCAAGATATGAGAGCGAGCGAGCCAGACATGAGAGCAAGCGAGCCAGATATGAGAGCGAGTGAGCCAGACATGAGAGCAAGCGAGCAAGCAAGATATGAGAGCAAGCGAGCGAGCCAGATGAGAGCAAGCGAGCGAGCCAGATATGCGAGCGAGCCAGATAAGAGAGTGAGCCAGACAAGAGAGCAAGCGAGCGAGCCAGATATGAGAGCGATCCAGACAAGAGAGCAAGCGAGCGAGCAAGATATGAGAGCGAGCGAGCCAGACATGAGAGCAAGCGAGCAAGATATGAGAGCGAGTGAGCCAGACATGAGAGCTAGCGAGCGAGCAAGATATGTGATCGAGCGAGCCAGATATGCGAGCAAGTCAGATAAGAGAGCGAGCCAGACAAGAGAGCAAGTGAGCGAGCCAGATATGACAGCAAGCGAGCGAGCCAGATATGAGAGCGAGCCAGACATGAGAGCGAGCCAGATATGAGAGCGAGCCAGATAAGAGAGCGAGCCAGACTAGAGAGCAAGTGAGCGAGCCAGATATGAGAGCAAACGAGCGAGCCAGATATGAGAGCTAGCGAGCGAGCCAGATATGAGAGCGAGCGAGATAAGAGAGCGAGCCAGACAAGAGAGCAAGCGAGCGAGCCAGATATGAGAGCAAGCGAGCGAGCCAGATGAGAGCAAGCGAGCAAGCCAGATATGCGAGCGAGCGAGCCAGATAAGAGAGCGAGCCAGACAAGAGAGCAAGTGAGCGAGCCAGATATGAGAGCGAGTGAGCCAGACATGAGAGCAAGCGAGCGAGCCAGATATGAGAGCGAGCCAGACATGAGAGCAAGCGAGCGAGCAAGATATGAGAGCGAGCCAGATAAGAGAGCGATCCAGACAAGAGAGCAAGCGAGCGAGCCAGACATGAGAGCGAGCAAGCCAGACATGAGAGCAAGCGAGCGAGCCAGATATGAGAGCGAGCGAGCCAGATATGCAAGCGAGCGAGCCAGATAAGAGAGCGAACCAGACAAGAGAGCAAGCGAGCGAGCCAGATATGAGAGCGAGCGAGCCAGACTTGAGAGCAAGCGAGCGAGCCAGATATGAGAGCGAGCGAGCCAGACATGAGAGCAAGCGAGCGAGCCAGATATGAGAGCGAGCGAGACAGACATGAGAGCAAGCGAGCGAGCAAGATATGAGAGCGAGCGAGCCAGACATGAGAGCAAGTGAGCGAGCCAGATATGAGAGCAAGCGAGCGAGCCAGATATGAGAGCAAGCGAGCGAGCCAGATATGAGAGCGAGCCAGATAAGAGAGCGAACAAGACAAGAGAGCAAGCGAGCGAGCCAGATATGAGAGCGAGGGAGCCAGACATGAGAGCGAGCGAGCCAGACATGAGAGCAAGCGAGCGAGCAAGATATGAGAGCGAGCGAGCCAGACATGAGAGCAAGCGAGCAAGTCAGATATGAGAGCGAGTGAGCCAGACATGAGAGCAAGTGAGCGAGCCAGATATGAGAGTAAGCGAGCGAGCCAGATATGAGAGCAAGCGAGTGAGCCAGATATGAGAGCGAGCGAGATAAGAGAGCGAGCCAGACAAGAGAGCAAGCGAGCCAGATATGAGAGCAAGCGAGCGAGCCAGATATGAGAGCGAGGGAGCCAGATATGCGAGCGAGCGAGCCAGATAAGAGAGTGAGCCAGACAAGAGAGCAAGCGAGCGAGCCAGATATGCAAGCGAGCGAGCCAGATAAGAGAGCGAACCAGATAAGAGAGCAAGCGAGCGAGCCAGATATGAGAGCAAGCGAGCGAGCCAGATATGAGAGCGAGCGAGATAAGAGAGCGAGCCAGACAAGAGAGCAAGCGAGCGAGCCAGATATGCGAGCGAGCGAGCCAGATAAGAGAGCGAGTCAGACAAGAGAGCAAGCGAGCGAGCCAGATATGCGAGCGAGCGAGCCAGATATGAGAGCGAGTGAGCCAAACATGAGAGCAAGCGAGCGAGCCAGGTATGAGAGCAAGTGAGCCAGACATGAGAGCAATCGAGCGAGCCAGATATGAGAGCGAGCAAGACAGACATAAGAGCAAGCGAGCGAGCCAGATATGAGAGCGAGCGAGCTAGACATGAGAGCAAGCGAGCGAGCCAGGTATGAGAGCAAGTGAGCCAGACATGAGAGCAATCGAGCGAGCCAGATATGAGATCGAGCGAGCCAGATATGCGAGCAAGTCAGATAAGAGAGCGAGACAGACAAGAGAGCAAGTGAGCGAGCCAGATATGAGAGCAAGCGAGCGAGCCAGATATAAGAGCAAGCGAGCGAGCCAGATATGAGAGCAAGCGAGCCAGATAAGAGAGCGAATCAGACAAGAGAGCAAGCGAGCGAGCCAGATATGAGAGCGAGCGAGCCAGACATGAGAGCAAGCGAGCGAGCCAGATATGAGAGCGAGCGAGCCAGACATGAGAGGAAGCGAGCGAGCCAGATATGAGAGCGAGCGAGACAGACATGAGAGCAAGCGAGCGAGCCAGATATGAAAGCGAGGGAGCCAGACATGAGAGCAAGCGAGCGAGCCAGATATGAGAGTTAGCGAGCCAGACATGAGAGCAAGCGAGCGAGCCAGATATGAGAGCGAGCGAGCCAGACATGAGAGCAAGCGAGCGAGCCAGATATGAGAGCGAGCGAGCCAGACATGAGAGAAAGCGAGCCAGATATGAGTGCGAGTGAGCCAGACATGAGAGCAAGCGAGCGAGCAAGATATGAGATCGAGCGAGCCAGATATGCGATCAAGTCAGATAAGAGAGCGAGCCAGACAAGAGAGCAAGTGAGCGAGCCAGATATGAGAGCAAGCGAGCGAGCCAGATATGAGAGCAAGCGAGTGAGCCAGATATGAGAGCGAGCGAGATAAGAGAGCGAGCCAGACAAGAGAGCAAGCGAGCGAGCCAGATATGAGAGCAAGCGAGCGAGCCAGATATGAGAGCGAGCGAGCCAGACATGAGAGCAAGCGAGCGAGCCAAATATGAGAGCGAGCCAGACATGAGAGCGAGCCAGATATGAGAGCGAGCCAGATAAGAGAGCGAGCCAGACAAGAGAGCAAGTGAGCGAGCCAGATATGAGAGCAAACGAGCGAGCCAGATATGAGAGCTAGCGAGCGAGCCAGATATGAGAGCGAGCGAGATAAGAGAGCGAGCCAGACAAGCGAGCAAGCGAGCGAGCCAGATATGAGAGCAAGCGAGCGAGCCAGATATGAGAGCAAGCGAGCCAGATAAGAGAGCGAACCAGACAAGAGAGCAAGCGAGCGAGCCAGATATGAGAGCGAGCGAGCCAGACATGAGAGCGAGCCAGACATGAGAGCAAGCTTGCAAGCAAGATATGAGAGCGAGCCAGATAAGAGAGCGAACCAGACAAGAGAGCATGCCAGCGAGCAAGATATGAGAGCGAGCGAGCCAGACATGAGATAAAGCGAGCGAGCCAGATATGAGAGCGAGCGAGCCAGACATGAGAGCAAGCGAGCGAGCAAGATATGAGAGCGAGCGAGCCAGACATGAGAGCTAGCGAGCGAGCCAGATATGAGAGCGAGCGAGCCAGACATGAGAGCAAGCGAGCGAGCCAGATATGAGAGCGAGCGAGCCAGACAAGAGAGCAAGCGAGCGAGCAAGATATGAGAGCGAGCGAGCCAGACATGAGAGCAAGCGAGCCAGATATGAGAGCGAGTGAGCCAGACATGAGAGCAAGCGAACAAGCAAGATATGAGAGCAAGCGAGCGAGCCAGATGAGAGCAAGCGAGCGAGCCAGATATGCGAGCGAGCGAGCCAGATAAGAGAGTGAGCCAGACAAGAGAGCAAGCGAGCGAGCCAGATATGAGAGCGATCCAGACAAGAGAGCAAGCGAGCGAGCAAGATATGAGAGCGAGCGAGCCAGACATGAGAGCAAGCGAGCAAGATATGAGAGCGAGTGAGCCAGACATGAGAGCTAGCGAGCGAGCAAGATATGTGATCGAGCGAGCCAGATATGCGAGCAAGTCAGATAAGAGAGCGAGCCAGACAAGAGAGCAAGTGAGCGAGCCAGATATGACAGCAAGCGAGCGAGCCAGATATGAGAGCGAGCCAGACATGAGAGCGAGCCAGATATGAGAGCGAGCCAGATAAGAGAGCGAGCCAGACTAGAGAGCAAGTGAGCGAGCCAGATATGAGAGCTAGCGAGCGAGCCAGATATGAGAGCGAGCGAGATAAGAGAGCGAGCCAGACAAGAGAGCAAGCGAGCGAGCCAGATGAGAGCAAGCGAGCAAGCCAGATATGCGAGCGAGCGAGCCAGATAAGAGAGCGAGCCAGACAAGAGAGCAAGTGAGCGAGCCAGATATGAGAGCAAGCGAGCGAGCCAGATATGAGAGCAAGCGAGCGAGCCAGATATGAGAGCGAGCCAGATAAGAGAGCGAACAAGACAAGAGAGCAAGCGAGCGAGCCAGATATGAGAGCGAGGGAGCCAGACATGAGAGCGAGCGAGCCAGACATGAGAGCAAGCGAGCGAGCAAGATATGAGAGCGAGCGAGCCAGACATGAGAGCAAGCGAGCGAGCCAGATATGAGAGCGAGTGAGCCAGACATGAGAGCAAGCGAGTGAGCAAGATATGAGATCGAGCGAGCCAGATATGCGAGCAAGTCAGATAAGAGAGCGAGCCAGACAAGAGTGCAAGTGAGCGAGCCAGATATGAGAGCAAGCGAGCGAGCCAGATATGAGAGCGAGCGAGATAAGAGAGCGAGCCAGACAAGAGATCAAGCGAGCCAGATATGAGAGCAAGCGAGCGAGCCAGATATGAGAGCGAGGGAGCCAGATATGCGAGCGAGCGAGCCAGATAAGAGAGTGAGCCAGACAAGAGAGCAAGCGAGCGAGCCAGATATGCAAGCGAGCGAGCCAGATAAGAGAGCGAACCAGATAAGAGAGCAAGCGAGCGAGCCAGATATGAGAGCAAGCGAGCGAGCCAGATATGAGAGCGAGCGAGATAAGAGAGCGAGCCAGACAAGAGAGCAAGCGAGCGAGCCAGATATGAGAGCAAGCGAGCGAGCCAGATGAGAGCAAGCGAGCAAGCCAGATATGCGAGCGAGCGAGCCAGATAAGAGAGCGAGCCAGACAAGAGAGCAAGCGAGCCAGATATGAGAGCAAGCGAGCGAGCCAGATATGAGAGCGAGGGAGCCAGATATGCGAGCGAGCGAGCCAGATAAGAGAGTTAGCCAGACAAGAGAGCAAGCGAGCGAGCCAGATATGCAAGCGAGCGAGCCAGATAAGAGAGCGAACCAGATAAGAGAGCAAGCGAGCGAGCCAGATATGAGAGCAAGCGAGCGAGTCAGATATGAGAGCGAGCGAGATATAGAGCGAGCCAGACAAGAGAGCAAGCGAGCGAGCCAGATATGAGAGCAAGCGAGCGAGCCAGATGAGAGCAAGCGAGCAAGCCAGATATGCGAGCGAGCGAGCCAGATAAGAGAGCGAGTCAGACAAGAGAGCAAGCGAGCGAGCCAGATATGCGAGCGAGCGAGCCAGATATGAGAGCGAGCCAAACATGAGAGCAAGCGAGCGAGCCAGGTATGAGAGCAAGTGAGCCAGACATGAGAGCAATCGAGCGAGCCAGATATGAGAGCGAGCTAGCCAGACATGAGAGCAAGCGAGCGAGCCAGATATGAGAGCGAGTGAGCCAGACATGAGAGCAAGCGAGCGAGCCAGATATGAGAGCGAGTGAGCCAGACATGAGAGCAAGCGAGCGAGCCAGATATGAGAGCGAGCGAGCCAGACATGAGAGCAAGCGAGCGAGCCAGATATGAGAACGAGCCAGACATGAGAGCAAGCGAGCGAGCAAGATATGAGAGCGAGCCAGATAAGAGAGCAATCCAGACAAGAGAGCAAGCGAGCGAGCCAGATATGAGAGCGAGCAAGCCAGACATGAAAGCAAGCGAGCGAGCCAGATATGAGAGCGAGCGAGCCAGATATGCAAGCGAGCGAGCCAGATAAGAGAGCGAACCAGACAAGAGAGCAAGCGAGCGAGCCAGATATGAGAGCGAGCGAGCCAGATATGAGAGCAAGAGAGCGAGCCAGATATGAGAGCGAGCGAGACAGACATGAGAGCAAGCGAGCGAGCAAGATATGAGAGCGAGCGAGCCAGACATGAGAGCAAGTGAGCGAGCCAGATATGAGAGCAAGCGAGCGAGCCAGATATGAGAGCAAGCGAGCGAGCCAGATATGAGAGCGAGCCAGATAAGAGAGCGAACAAGACAAGAGAGCAAGCGAGCGAGCCAGATATGAGAGCGAGGGAGCCAGACATGAGAGCGAGCGAGCCAGACATGAGAGCAAGCGAGCGAGCAAGATATGAGAGCGAGCGAGCCAGACATGAGAGCAAGCGAGCGAGCCAGATATGAGAGCGAGTGAGCCAGACATGAGAGCAAGCGAGCGAGCAAGATATGAGATCGAGCGAGCCAAATATGCGAGCAAGTCAGATAAGAGAGCGAGCCAGACAAGAGAGCAAGTGAGCGAGCCAGATATGAGAGTAAGCGAGCGAGCCAGATATGAGAGCAAGCGAGTGAGCCAGATATGAGAGCGAGCAAGATAAGAGAGCGAGCCAGACAAGAGAGCAAGCGAGCCAGATATGAGAGCAAGCGAGCGAGCCAGATATGAGAGCGAGGGAGCCAGATATCAGAGCGAGCGAGATAAGAGAGCGAGCCAGACAAGAGAGCAAGCGAGCCAGATATGAGAGCAAGCGAGCGAGCCAGATATGAGAGCGAGGGAGCCAGATATGAGAGCAAGCGAGTGAGCCAGATATGAGAGCGAGCGAGATAAGAGAGCGAGCCAGACAAGAGAGCAAGCGAGCCAGATATGAGAGCAAGCGAGCGAGCCAGATATGAGAGCGAGGGAGCCAGATATGCAAGCGAGCGAGCCAGATAAGAGAGCGAACCAGATAAGAGAGCAAGCGAGCGAGCCAGATATGAGAGCAAGCGAGCGAGCCAGATATGAGAGCGAGCGAGATAAGAGAGCGAGCCAGACAAGAGAGCAAGCGAGCGAGCCAGATATGAGAGCAAGCGAGCGAGCCAGATGAGAGCAAGCGAGCAAGCCAAATATGCGAGCGAGCGAGCCAGATAAGAGAGCGAGTCAGACAAGAGAGCAAGCGAGCGAGCCAGATATGCGAGCGAGCGAGCCAGATATGAGAGCGAGTGAGCCAAACATGAGAGCAAGCGAGCGAGCCAGGTATGAGAGCAAGTGAGCCAGACATGAGAGCAATCGAGCGAGCCAGATATGAGAGCGAGCGAGCCAGACATGAGAGCAAGCGAGCGAGCCAGATATGAGAGCAAGCGAGCCAGACATGAGAGCAAGCGAGCGAGCCAGGTATGAGAGCAAGTGAGCCAGACATGAGAGCAATCGAGCGAGCCAGATATGAGAGCGAGCGAGCCAGACATGAGAGCAAGCGAGCGAGTCAGATATGAGAGCAAGCGAGCCAGACATGAGAGCAAGCGAGCGAGCCAGATATGAGAGCGAGCCAGACATGAGAGCGAGCCAGATATGAGAGCGAGCCAGATAAGAGAGCGAGCCAGACAAGAGAGCAAGCGAGCGAGCCAGATATGAGAGCGAGTGAGCCAGACATGAGAGCAAGCGAGCGAGCCAGATATGAGAGCGAGCGAGCCAGACATGAGAGCAAGCGAGCGACCCAGATATGAGAGCGAGACAGACAGACATGAGAGCAAGCGAGCGAGCAAGATATGAGAGCGAGCGAGCCAGACATGAGAGCAAGCGAGCGAGCCAGATATGAGAGCGAGTGAGCCAGACATGAGGGCAAGCCAGCGAGAAAGATTTGAGATCGAGCGAACCAGACATGAGAGCAAGAGAGCGAGCAAGATATGAGATCGAGCGAGCCAGATATGCGAGCAAGTCAGATAAGAGAGCGAGCCAGACAAGAGAGCAAGTGAGCGAGCCAGATATGAGAGCAAGCGAGCGACCCAGATATGAGAGCGAGCGAGGTAAGAGAGCGAGCCAGACAAGAGAGCAAGCGAGCGAGCCAGATATGAGAGCAAGCGAGCGAGCAAGATATGAGAGCAAGCGAGCGAGCCAGATATGAGAGCGAGCGAGCCAGACATGAGAGCAAGCGAGCGAGCCAGATATGAGAGCGAGCCAGACATGAGAGCAAGCGAGCGAGGCAGATATGAGAGCGAGCGAGACAGACATGAGAGCAAGCGAGCAAGCAAGATATGAGAGCGAGCGAGCCAGACATGAGAGCAAGCGAGCGAGCCAGATATGAGAGCAAGTGAGCCAAACATGAGAGCAAGCCAGCAAGAAAGATATGAGATCGAGCGAGCCAGTTATGCGAACGAGCCAGATAAGAGAGCGAGCCAGACAAGAGAGCAAGTGAGCGAGCCAGATATGAGAGCAAGCGAGCGAGCCAGATATGAGAGCAAGCGAGCGAGCCAGATATGAGAGCGAGCCAGATAAGAGAGCGAACAAGACAAGAGAGCAAGATATGAGATATGAGAGCAAGCGAGCGAGCCAGATATGAGAGCAAGCGAGCGAGCCAGATATGAGAGCGAGCGAGCCAGACATGAGAGCAAGCGAGCGAGCCAGATATGAGAGCGAGCCAGACATGAGAGCAAGCGAGCGAGGCAGATATGAGAGCGAGCGAGACAGACATGAGAGCAAGCGAGCAAGCAAGATATGAGAGCGAGCGAGCCAGACATGAGAGCAAGCGAGCGAGCCAGATATGAGAGCAAGTGAGCCAAACATGAGAGCAAGCCAGCGAGAAAGATATGAGATCGAGCGAGCCAGTTATGCGAACGATCCAGATAAGAGAGCGAGCCAGACAAGAGAGCAAGTGAGCGAGCCAGATATGAGAGCAAGCGAGCGAGCCAGATATGAGAGCAAGCGAGCGAGCCAGATATGAGAGCGAGCCAGATAAGAGAGCGAACAAGACAAGAGAGCAAGCGAGCGAGCCAGATATGAGAGCGAGGGAGCCAGACATGAGAGCGAGCGAGCCAGACATGAGAGCAAGCGAGCGAGCAAGATATGAGAGCCAGCGAGCCAGACATGAGAGCAAGCGAGCGAGCCAGATATGAGAGCGAGTGAGCAAGACATGAGAGCAAGCGAGCGAGCAAGATATGAGATCGAGCGAGCCAGATATGCGAGCAAGTCAGATAAGAGAGCGAGCCAGACAAGAGAGCAAGTGAGCGAGCCAGATATGAGAGCGAGCGAGCCAGACATGCGAGCAAGCGAGCGAGCCAGATATGAGAGCAAGCGAGCGAGCCAGATATGAGAGCAAGCGAGCGAGCCAGATATGAGAGCGAGCCAGATAAAAGAGCGAACAAGACAAGAGAGCAAGCGAGCGAGCCAGATATGAGAGCGAGGGAGCCAGACATGAGAGCGAGCGAGCCAGACATGAGAGCAATCGAGCGAGCCAGATATGAGAGCAAGCGAGCGAGCCAGATATGAGAGCAAGCGAGCGAGCCAGATATGCGAGCGAGCCAGATATGAGAGCGAGCGAGCCAGACATGAGAGCAAGCGAGCGAGCCAGATATGAGAGCGAGTGAGCCAGACATGAGAGCAAGCGAGCGAGCCAAATATGAGAGCGAGCCAGACATGAGAGCGAGCCAGATATGAGAGCGAGCCAGATAAGAGAGCGAGCCAGACAAGAGAGCAAGTGAGCGAGCCAGATATGAGAGCAAACGAGCGAGCCAGATATGAGAGCTAGCGAGCGAGCCAGATATGAGAGCGAGCGAGATAAGAGAGCGAGCCAGACAAGAGAGCAAGCGAGCGAGCCAGATATGAGAGCAAGCGAGCGAGCCAGATGAGAGCAAGCGAGCAAGCCAGATATGCGAGCGAGCGAGCCAGATAAGAGAGCGAGCCAGACAAGAGAGCAAGCAAGCGAGCCAGATATGCGAGCGAGCAAGCCAGATAAGAGAGTGAGCCAGACAAGAGAGCAAGCGAGCGAGCCAGATATGCGAGCGAGCGAGCCAGATATGAGAGCGAGCGAGCCAGACATGAGTGCAAGCGAGCAAGGCAGGTATGAGAGCAAGCGAGCCAGACATGAGAGCAATCGAGCGAGCCAAATATGAGAGCGAGCGAGCCAGACATGAGAGCAAGCGAGCGAGCCAGATATGAGAGCGAGCGAGCCAGACATGAGAGCAAGCGAGCAAGCCAAATATGAGAGCGAGCCAGACATGAGAGCGAGCCAGATATGAGAGCGAGCCAGATAAGAGAGCGAGCCAGACAAGAGAGCAAGTGAGCGAGCCAGATATGAGAGCAAACGAGCGAGCCAGATATGAGAGCAAGCGAGCGAGCCAGATATGAGAGCGAGCGAGATAAGAGAGCGAGCCAGACAAGAGAGCAAGCGAGCGAGCCAGATATGAGAGCAAGCGAGCGAGCCAGATGAGAGCAAGCGAGCGAGCCAGATATGCGAGCGAGCCAGATAAGAGAGCGAGCCAGACAAGAGAGCAAGCGAGCGAGCCAGATATGCGAGTGAGCAAGCCAGATAAGAGAGTGAGCCAGATGAGAGCAAGCGAGTGAGCCAGATATGCGAGCGAGCGAGCCAGATATGAGAGCGAGCGAGCCAGACATGAGAGCAAGCGAGTGAGCCAGGTATGAGAGCAAGTGAGCCAGAAATGAGAGCAATCGAGCGAGCCAGATATGAGAGCGAGCGAGCCAGACATGAGAGCAAGCGAGCGAGCCAGATATGAGAGCAAGCGAGCCAGACATGAGAGCAAGCGAGCGAGCCAGATATGAGAGCGATCGAGCCAGACATGAGAGCAAGCGAGCGAGCCAGATATGAGAGCGAGTGAGCAAGACATGAGAGCAAGCGAGCGAGCAAGATATGAGATCGAGCGAGCCAGATATGCGAGCAAGTCAGATAAGAGAGCGAGCCAGACAAGAGAGCAAGTGAGCGAGCCAGATATGAGAGCGAGCGAGCCAGACATGCGAGCAAGCGAGCGAGCCAGATATGAGAGCAAGCGAGCGAGCCAGATATGAGAGCAAGCGAGCGAGCCAGATATGAGAGCGAGCCAGATAAGAGAGCGAACAAGACAAGAGAGCAAGCGAGCGAGCCAGATATGAGAGCGAGGGAGCCAGACATGAGAGCGAGCGAGCCAGACATGAGAGCAATCGAGCGAGCCAGATATGAGAGCAAGCGAGCGAGCCAGATATGAGAGCAAGCGAGCGAGCCAGATATGCGAGCGAGCCAGATATGAGAGCGAGCGAGCCAGACATGAGAGCAAGCGAGCGAGCCAGATATGAGAGCGAGTGAGCCAGACATGAGAGCAAGCGAGCGAGCCAAATATGAGAGCGAGCCAGACATGAGAGCGAGCCAGATATGAGAGCGAGCCAGATAAGAGAGCGAGCCAGACAAGAGAGCAAGTGAGCGAGCCAGATATGAGAGCAAACGAGCGAGCCAGATATGAGAGCTAGCGAGCGAGCCAGATATGAGAGCGAGCGAGATAAGAGAGCGAGCCAGACAAGAGAGCAAGCGAGCGAGCCAGATATGAGAGCAAGCGAGCGAGCCAGATGAGAGCAAGCGAGCAAGCCAGATATGCGAGCGAGCGAGCCAGATAAGAGAGCGAGCCAGACAAGAGAGCAAGCAAGCGAGCCAGATATGCGAGCGAGCAAGCCAGATAAGAGAGTGAGCCAGACAAGAGAGCAAGCGAGCGAGCCAGATATGCGAGCGAGCGAGCCAGATATGAGAGCGAGCGAGCCAGACATGAGTGCAAGCGAGCAAGGCAGGTATGAGAGCAAGCGAGCCAGACATGAGAGCAATCGAGCGAGCCAAATATGAGAGCGAGCGAGCCAGACATGAGAGCAAGCGAGCGAGCCAGATATGAGAGCGAGCGAGCCAGACATGAGAGCAAGCGAGCAAGCCAAATATGAGAGCGAGCCAGACATGAGAGCGAGCCAGATATGAGAGCGAGCCAGATAAGAGAGCGAGCCAGACAAGAGAGCAAGTGAGCGAGCCAGATATGAGAGCAAACGAGCGAGCCTGATATGAGAGCAAGCGAGCGAGCCAGATATGAGAGCGAGCGAGATAAGAGAGCGAGCCAGACAAGAGAGCAAGCGAGCGAGCCAGATATGAGAGCAAGCGAGCGAGCCAGATGAGAGCAAGCGAGCGAGCCAGATATGCGAGCGAGCCAGATAAGAGAGCGAGCCAGACAAGAGAGCAAGCGAGCGAGCCAGATATGCGAGCGAGCAAGCCAGATAAGAGAGTGAGCCAGATGAGAGCAAGCGAGTGAGCCAGATATGCGAGCGAGCGAGCCAGATATGAGAGCGAGCGAGCCAGACATGAGAGCAAGCGAGTGAGCCAGGTATGAGAGCAAGTGAGCCAGAAATGAGAGCAATCGAGCGAGCCAGATATGAGAGCGAGCGAGCCAGACATGAGAGCAAGCGAGCGAGCCAGATATGAGAGCAAGCGAGCCAGACATGAGAGCAAGCGAGCGAGCCAGATATGAGAGCGATCGAGCCAGACATGAGAGCAAGCGAGCGAGCCAGATATGAGAGCGGGCGAGCCAGACATGAGAGCAAGCGAGTGAGCCAGATATGAGAGCGATTGAGCCAGACATGAGAGCAAGCAAGCGAGCCAGATATGAGAGCGAGCCAGACATGAGAGCAAGCGAGCGAGCCAGATATGAGAGCGAGCCAGACATGAGAGCAAGCGAGCGAGCAAGATATGAGAGCGAGCCAGATAAGAGAGCGATCCAGACAAGAGAGCAAGCGAGCGAGCCAGATATGAGAGCGAGCAAGCCAGACATGAGAGCAAGCGAGCGAGCCAGATATGAGAGCGAGCGAGCCAGATATGCAAGCGAGCGAGCCAGATAAGAGAGCAAACCAGACAAGAGAGCAAGCGAGCGAGCCAGATATGAGAGCGAGCGAGCCAGACATGAGAGCAAGCGAGCGAGCCAGATATGAGAGCGAGCGAGCCAGACATGAGAGCAAGCGAGCGAGCCAGATATGAGAGCGAGCGAGACAGACATGAGAGCAAGCGAGCGAGCAAGATATGAGAGCGAGCGAGCCAGACATGAGAGCAAGCGAGCGAGCCAGATATGAGAGCGAGTGAGCCAGACATGATAGCAAGCCAGCGAGAAAGATATGAGATCGAGCGAACCAGACATGAGAGCAAGCGAGCGAGCAAGATATGAGATCGAGCGAGCCAGATATGCGAGCAAGTCAGATAAGAGAGCGAGCCAGACAAGAGAGCAAGTGAGCGAACCAGATATGAGAGCAAGCGAGCGAGCCAGATATGAGAGCGAGCGAGATAAGAGAGCGAGCCAGACAAGAGAGCAAGCGAGCGAGCCAGATATGAGAGCGAGCGAGCCAGACATGAGAGCAAGCGAGCGAGCCAGATATGAGAGCG
This sequence comes from Hyla sarda, assembly GCF_029499605.1. Taxonomy (NCBI): domain Eukaryota; kingdom Metazoa; phylum Chordata; class Amphibia; order Anura; family Hylidae; genus Hyla; species Hyla sarda. Next base: position 49,544 of record NW_026610643.1, read on the forward strand.
AGCCAGACATGAGAGCAAGCGAGCGAGCCAGATATGAGAGCGAGCGAGACAGACATAAGAGCAAGCGAGCGAGCAAGATATGAGAGCAAGCGAGCCAGACATGAGAGCAAGCGAGCGAGCCATATATGAGAGCGAGCCAGACATGAGAGCAAGCGAGCGAGCCAGGTGTGAGAGCAAGCGAGCCAGACATGAGAGCAAGCGAGCGAGCCAGATATGAGAGCAAGCGAGCCAGACATGAGAGCAAGCGAGCGAGCCAGATATGAGAGCGAGCCAGACATGAGAGCAAGCGAGCGAGCCAGATATGAGAGCGAGTGAGCCAGACATGAAAGCAAGCAAGCGAACCAGATATGAGAGCGAGCCAGACATGAGAGCAAGCGAGCGAGCAAGATATGAGAGCGAGCCAGATAAGAGAGCGAACAAGACAAGAGATCAAGCGAGCGAGCCAGATATGAGAGCGAGGGAGCCAGACATGAGAGCGAGCGAGCCAGACATGAGAGCAAGCGAGCGAGCAAGATATGAGAGCGAGCGAGCCAGACATGAGAGCAAGCGAGCGAGCCAGATATGAGAGCGAGTGAGCCAGACATGAGAGCAAGCGAGCGAGCAAGATATGAGATCGAGCGAGCCAGATATGCGAGCAAGTCAGATAAGAGAGCGAGCCAGACAAGAGAGCAAGTGAGCGAGCCAGATATGAAAGCAAGCGAGCGAGCCAGATATGAGAGCGAGCGAGATAAGAGAGCGAGCCAGACAAGAGAGCAAGCGAGCCAGATATGAGAGCGAGGGAGCCAGATATGCGAGCGAGCGAGCCAGATAAGAGAGTGAGCCAGACAAGAGAGCAAGCGAGCGAGCCAGATATGCAAACGAGCGAGCCAGATAAGAGAGCGAACCAGACAAGAGAGCAAGCGAGCGAGCCAGATATGAGAGCAAGCGAGCGAGCCAGATATGAGAGCAAGCGAGCCAGACATGAGAGCAAGCGAGCGAGCCAGATATGAGAGCGAGCCAGACATGAGAGCAAGCGAGCGAGCCAGATATGAGAGCGAGTGAGCCAGACATGAGAGCAAGCAAGCGAGCCAGATATGAGAGCGAGCCAGACATGAGAGCAAGCGAGCGAGCAAGATATGAGAGCGAGCCAGATAAGAGAGCGAACAAGACAAGAGAGCAAGCGAGCGAGCCAGATATGAGAGCGAGGGAGCCAAACATGAGAGCGAGCGAGCCAGACATGAGAGCAAGCGAGCGAGCAAGATATGAGAGCGAGCGAGCCAGACATGAGAGCAAGCGAGCGAGCCAGATATGAGAGCGAGTGAGCCAGACATGAGAGCAAGCGAGCGAGCAAGATATGAGATCGAGCGAGCCAGATATGCGAGCCAGACATGAGAGCAAGCGAGCGAGCCAGACAAGAGAGCAAGTGAGCGAGCCACATATGAGAGCAAGCGAGCGAGCCAGATATGAGAGCGAGCGAGATAAGAGAGCGAGCCAGACATGAGATCAAGCGAGCGAGCAAGATATGAGAGCGAGCGAGCCAGACATGAGAGCAAGCGAGCGAGCCAGATATGAGAGCGAGTGAGCCAGACATGAGTGCAAGCCAGCGAGAAAGATATGAGATCGAGCGAGCCAGTTATGCGAGCGAGCCAGATAAGAGAGCGAGCCAGACAAGAGAGCAAGTGAGCGAGCCAGATATGAGAGCAAGCGAGCGAGCCAAAAATGAGAGCAAGCGAGCGAGCCAGATATGAGAGCGAGCGAGATAAGAGAGCGAGCCAGACAAGAGAGCAAGCGAGCGAGCCAGATATGAGAGCGAGCGAGCCAGACATGAGAGCAAGCGAGCGAGCCAGATATGAGAGCGAGTGAGCCAGACATGAGAGCAAGCAAGCGAGCCAGATATGAGAGCAAGCGAGCGAGCCAGATATGAGAGCGAGCCAGACATGAGAGCGAGCCAGATAAGAGAGCGATCCAGACAAGAGAGCAAGCGAGCGAGCCAGATATGAGAGCGAGCAAGCCAGACATGAGAGCAAGCGAGCGAGCCAGATATGAGAGCGAGCGAGCCAGATATGCAAGCGAGCGAGCCAGATAAGAGAGCGAACCAGACAAGAGAGCAAGCGAGCAAGCCAGATATGAGATCGAGGGAGCCAGATATGCGAGCAAGTCAGATAAGAGAGCGAGCCAGACAAGAGAGCAAGTGAGCGAGCCAGATATGAGAGCAAGCGAGCGAGCCAGATATGAGAGCGAGCGAGATAAGAGAGCGAGCCAGACAAGAGAGCAAGCGAGCGAGCCAGATATGAGAGCAAGAGAGCGAGCCAGATATGAGAGCGAGTGAGCCAGACATGATAGCAAGCCAGCGAGAAAGATATGAGATCGAGCGAACCAGACATGAGAGCAAGCGAGCGAGCAAGATATGAGATCGAGCGAGCCAGATATGCGAGCAAGTCAGATAAGAGAGCGAGCCAGACAAGAGAGCAAGTGAGCGAGCCAGATATGAGAGCAAGCGAGCGAGCCAGATATGAGAGCGAGCGAGATAAGAGAGCGAGCCAGACAAGAGAGCAAGCGAGCGAGCCAGATATGAGAGCAAGAGAGCGAGCCAGATATGAGAGCGAGCGAGCCAGACATGAGAGCAAGCGAGCGAGCCAGATATGAGAGCGAGCCAGACATGAGAGCAAGCGAGCGAGCCAGATATGAGAGCGAGCGAGACAGACATCAGAGCAAGCGAGCGAGCAAGATATGAGAGCGAGCGAGCCAGACATGAGAGCAAGCGAGCGAGCCAGATATGAGAGCGAGCCAGACATGAGAGCAAGCGAGCGAGCCAGACATAAGAGCAAGCGAGCCAGACATGAGAGCAAGCGAGCGAGCCAGATATGAGAGCAAGCGAGCCAGACATGAGAGCAAGCGAGCGAGCCAGATATGAGAGCGAGCCAGACATGAGAGCAAGCGAGCGAGCCAGATATGAGAGAGAGTGAGCCAGACATGAGAGCAAGCAAGCGAGCCAGATATGAGAGCGAGCCAGACATGAGAGCAAGTGAGCGAGCAAGATATGAGAGCGAGCCAGATAAGAGAGCGAACAAGACAAGAGAGCAAGCGAGCGAGCCAGATATGAGAGCGAGGGAGCCAGACATGAGAGCGAGCGAACCAGACTTGAGAGCAAGCGAGCGAGCAAGATATGAGAGCGAGCGAGCCAGACATGAGAGCAAGCGAGCGAGCCAGATATGAGAGCGAGTGAGCCAGACATGAGAGCAAGCGAGCGAGCAAGATATGAGATCGAGCGAGCCAGATATGCGAGCAAGTCAGATAAGAGAGCGAGCCAGACAAGAGAGCAAGTGAGCGAGCCAGATATGAGAGCAAGCGAGCGAGCCAGATATGAGAGCGAGCGAGATAAGAGAGCGAGCCAGACAAGAGAGCAAGCGAGCCAGATATGAGAGCGAGGGAGCCAGATATGCGAGCGAGCGAGCCTGATAAGAGAGTGAGCCAGACAAGAGAGCAAGCGAGCGAGCCAGATATGCAAACGAGCGAGCCAGATAAGAGAGCGAACCAGACAAGAGAGCAAGCGAGCGAGCCAGATATGAGAGCAAGCAAGCGAGCCAGATATGAGAGCAAGCGAGCCAGACATGAGAGCAAGCGAGCGAGCAAGATATGAGAGCGAGCCAAATAAGAGAGCGAACAAGACAAGAGAGCAAGCGAGCGAGCCAGATATGAGAGCGAGGGAGCCAAACATGAGAGCGAGCGAGCCAGACATGAGAGCAAGCGAGCGAGCAAGATATGAGAGCGAGCGAGCCAGACATGAGAGCAAGCGAGCGAGCCAGATATGAGAGCAAGTGAGCCAGACATGAGAGCAAGCGAGCGAGCAAGATATGAGATCGAGCGAGCCAGATATGCAAGCAAGTCAGATAAGAGAGCGAACCAGACAAGAGAGCAAGTGAGCGAGCCACATATGAGAGCAAGCGAGCGAGCCAGATATGAGAGCGAGCGAGATAAGAGAGCGAGCCAGACATGAGAGCAAGCGAGCGAGCAAGATATGAGAGCGAGCGAGCCAGACATGAGAGCAAGCGAGCGAGCCAGATATGAGAGCGAGTGAGCCAAACATGAGAGCAAGCCAGCAAGAAAGATATGAGATCGAGCGAGCCAGTTATGCGAACGAGCCAGATAAGAGAGCGAGCCAGACAAGAGAGCAAGTGAGCGAGCCAGATATGAGAGCAAGCGAGCGAGCCAAAAATGAGAGCAAGCGAGCGAGCCAGATATGAGAGCGAGCGAGATAAGAGAGCGAGCCAGACAAGAGAGCAAGCGAGCGAGCCAGATATGAGAGCAAGCGAGCGAGCCAGATATGAGAGCGAGGGAGGCAGATATGCGAGCGAGCGAGCCAGATAAGAGAGTGAGCCAGACATGAGAGCAAGCGAGCGAGCAAGATATGAGATCGAGCGAGCCAGATATGCGAGCAAGTCAGATAAGAGAGCGAGACAGACAAGAGAGCAAGTGAGCGAGCCAGATATGAGAGCAAGCGAGCGAGCCAGATATAAGAGCAAGCGAGCGAGCCAGATATGAGAGCAAGCGAGCCAGATAAGAGAGCGAATCAGACAAGAGAGCAAGCGAGCGAGCCAGATATGAGAGCGAGCGAGCCAGACATGAGAGGAAGCGAGCGAGCCAGATATGAGAGCGAGCGAGACAGACATGAGAGCAAGCGAGCCAGATATGAAAGCGAGGGAGCCAGACATGAGAGCAAGCGAGCGAGCCAGATATGAGAGTTAGCGAGCCAGACATGAGAGCAAGCGAGCGAGCCAGATATGAGAGCGAGCGAGCCAGACATGAGAGCAAGCGAGCGAGCCAGATATGAGAGCGAGCGAGCCAGACATGAGAGCAAGTGAGCCAGATATGAGTGCGAGTGAGCCAGACATGAGAGCAAGCGAGCGAGCAAGATATGAGATCGAGCGAGCCAGATATGCGAGCAAGTCAGATAAGAGAGCGAGCCAGACAAGAGAGCAAGTGAGCGAGCCAGATATGAGAGCAAGCGAGCGAGCCAGATATGAGAGCAAGCGAGTGAGCCAGATATGAAAGCGAGCGAGATAAGAGAGCGAGCCAGACAAGAGAGCAAGCGAGCGAGCCAAATATGAGAGCAAGCGAGCGAGCCAGATATGAGAGCGAGCGAGCCAGACATGAGAGCAAGCGAGCGAGCCAAATATGAGAGCGAGCCAGACATGAGAGCGAGCCAGATATGAGAGCGAGCCAGATAAGAGAGCGAGCCAGACAAGAGAGCAAGTGAGCGAGCCAGATATGAGAGCAAACGAGCGAGCCAGATATGAGAGCTAGCGAGCGAGCCAGATATGAGAGCGAGCGAGATAAGAGAGCGAGCCAGACAAGCGAGCAAGCGAGCGAGCCAGATATGAGAGCAAGCGAGCGAGCCAGATATGAGAGCAAGCGAGCCAGATAAGAGAGCGAACCAGACAAGAGAGCAAGCGAGCGAGCCAGATATGAGAGCGAGTGAGCCAGACATGAGAGCGAGCCAGACATGAGAGCAAGCTTGCAAGCAAGATATGAGAGCGAGCCAGATAAGAGAGCGAACCAGACAAGAGAGCAAGCGAGCGAGCCAGATATGAGAGCGAGCGAGCCAGACATGAGAGCGAGCCAGACATGAGAGCAAGCTTGCAAGCAAGATATGAGAGCGAGCCAGATAAGAGAGCGAACCAGACAAGAGAGCATGCCAGCGAGCCAGATATGAGAGCGAGCGAGCCAGACATGAGATAAAGCGAGCGAGCCAGATATGAGAGCGAGCGAGCCAGACATGAGAGCAAGCGAGCGAGCAAGATATGAGAGCGAGCGAGCCAGACATGAGAGCTAGCGAGCGAGCCAGATATGAGAGCGAGCGAGCCAGACATGAGAGCAAGCGAGCGAGACAGATATGAGAGCGAGCGAGCCAGACAGGAGAGCAAGCAAGCGAGCCAGATATGACAGTGAGCGATCCAGACACGAGAGCAAGCGAGCGAGCAAGATATGAGAGCGAGCGAGCCAGACATGAGAGCAAGCAAGCCAGATATGAGAGCGAGTGAGCCAGACATGAGAGCAAGCGAGCAAGCAAGATATGAGAGCAAGCGAGCGAGCCAGATGAGAGCAAGCGAGCGAGCCAGATATGCGAGCGAGCGAGCCAGATAAGAGAGTGAGCCAGACAAGAGAGCAAGCGAGCGAGCCAGATATGAGAGCGATCCAGACAAGAGAGCAAGCGAGCGAGCAAGATATGAGAGCGATCGAGCCAGACATGAGAGCAAGTGAGCAAGATATGAGAGCGAGTGAGCCAGACATGAGAGCAAGCGAGCGAGCAAGATATGAGATCGAGCGAGCCAGATATGCGAGCAAGTCAGATAAGAGAGCGAGCCAGACAAGAGAGCAAGTGAGCGAGCCAGATATGACAGCAAGCGAGCGAGCCAGATATGAGAGCGAGCCAGACATGAGAGCAAGCCAGATATGAGAGCGAGCCAGATAAGAGAGCGAGCCAGACAAGAGAGCAAGTAAGCGAACCAGATATGAGAGCAAACGAGCGAGCCAGATATGAGAGCTAGCGAGCGAGCCAGATATGAGAGCGAGCGAAATAAGAGAGCGAGCCAAACAAGAGAGCAAGCGAGCGAGCCAGATATGAGAGCAAGCGAGCGAGCCAGATGAGAGCAAGCGAGCAAGCCAGATATGCGAGCGAGCGAGCCAGATAAGAGAGCGAATCAGACAAGAGAGCAAGCGAGCGAGCCAGATATGAGAGCGAGCGAGCCAGACATGAGAGCAAGCGAGCGAGCCAGATATGAGAGCGAGCGAGCCAGACATGAGAGGAAGCGAGCGAGCCAGATATGAGAGCGAGCGAGACAGACATGAGAGCAAGCGAGCGAGCCAGATATGAAAGCGAGGGAGCCAGACATGAGAGCAAGCGAGCGAGCCAGATATGAGAGTTAGCGAGCCAGACATGAGAGCAAGCGAGCGAGCCAGATATGAGAGCGAGCGAGCCAGACATGAGAGCAAGCGAGCGAGCCAGATATGAGAGCGAGCGAGCCAGACATGAGAGCAAGTGAGCCAGATATGAGTGCGAGTGAGCCAGACATGAGAGCAAGCGAGCGAGCAAGATATGAGATCGAGCGAGCCAGATATGCGAGCAAGTCAGATAAGAGAGCGAGCCAGACAAGAGAGCAAGTGAGCGAGCCAGATATGAGAGCAAGCGAGCGAGCCAGATATGAGAGCAAGCGAGTGAGCCAGATATGAAAGCAAGCGAGATAAGAGAGCGAGCCAGACAAGAGAGCAAGCGAGCGAGCCAGATATGAGAGCAAGCGAGCGAGCCAGATATGAGAGCGAGCGAGCCAGACATGAGAGCAAGCGAGCGAGCCAAATATGAGAGCGAGCCAGACATGAGAGCGAGCCAGATATGAGAGCGAGCCAGATAAGAGAGCGAGCCAGACAAGAGAGCAAGTGAGAGAGCCAGATATGAGAGCAAACGAGCGAGCCAGATATGAGAGCTAGCGAGCGAGCCAGATATGAGAGCGAGCGAGATAAGAGAGCGAGCCAGACAAGCGAGCAAGCGAGCGAGCCAGATATGAGAGCAAGCGAGCGAGCCAGATATGAGAGCAAGCGAGCCAGATAAGAGAGCGAACCAGACAAGAGAGCAAGCGAGCGAGCCAGATATGAGAGCGAGTGAGCCAGACATGAGAGCGAGCCAGACATGAGAGCAAGCTTGCAAGCAAGATATGAGAGCGAGCCAGATAAGAGAGCGAACCAGACAAGAGAGCAAGCGAGCGAGCCAGATATGAGAGCGAGCGAGCCAGACATGAGAGCGAGCCAGACATGAGAGCAAGCTTGCAAGCAAGATATGAGAGCGAGCCAGATAAGAGAGCGAACCAGACAAGAGAGCATGCCAGCGAGCCAGATATGAGAGCGAGCGAGCCAGACATGAGATAAAGCGAGCGAGCCAGATATGAGAGCGAGCGAGCCAGACATGAGAGCAAGCGAGCGAGCAAGATATGAGAGCGAGCGAGCCAGACATGAGAGCTAGCGAGCGAGCCAGATATGAGAGCGAGCGAGTCAGACATGAGAGCAAGCGAGCGAGACAGATATGAGAGCGAGCGAGCCAGACAGGAGAGCAAGCGAGCGAGCCAGATATGAGAGTGAGCGATCCAGACACGAGAGCAAGCGAGCGAGCAAGATATGAGAGCGAGCGAGCCAGACATGAGAGCAAGCGAGCCAGATATGAGAGCGAGTGAGCCAGACATGAGAGCAAGCGAGCAAGCAAGATATGAGAGCAAGCGAGCGAGCCAGATGAGAGCAAGCGAGCGAGCCAGATATGCGAGCGAGCGAGCCAGATAAGAGAGTGAGCCAGACAAGAGAGCAAGCGAGCGAGCCAGATATGAGAGCGATCCAGACAAGAGAGCAAGCGAGCGAGCAAGATATGAGAGCGAGCGAGCCAGACATGAGAGCAAGTGAGCAAGATATGAGAGCGAGCGAGCCAGACATGAGAGCAAGCGAGCGAGACAGATATGAGAGCGAGCGAGCCAGACAGGAGAGCAAGCAAGCGAGCCAGATATGACAGTGAGCGATCCAGACACGAGAGCAAGCGAGCGAGCAAGATATGAGAGCGAGCGAGCCAGACATGAGAGCAAGCAAGCCAGATATGAGAGCGAGTGAGCCAGACATGAGAGCAAGCGAGCAAGCAAGATATGAGAGCAAGCGAGCGAGCCAGATGAGAGCAAGCGAGCGAGCCAGATATGCGAGCGAGCGAGCCAGATAAGAGAGTGAGCCAGACAAGAGAGCAAGCGAGCGAGCCAGATATGAGAGCGATCCAGACAAGAGAGCAAGCGAGCGAGCAAGATATGAGAGCGATCGAGCCAGACATGAGAGCAAGTGAGCAAGATATGAGAGCGAGTGAGCCAGACATGAGAGCAAGCGAGCGAGCAAGATATGAGATCGAGCGAGCCAGATATGCGAGCAAGTCAGATAAGAGAGCGAGCCAGACAAGAGAGCAAGTGAGCGAGCCAGATATGACAGCAAGCGAGCGAGCCAGATATGAGAGCGAGCCAGACATGAGAGCAAGCCAGATATGAGAGCGAGCCAGATAAGAGAGCGAGCCAGACAAGAGAGCAAGTAAGCGAACCAGATATGAGAGCAAACGAGCGAGCCAGATATGAGAGCTAGCGAGCGAGCCAGATATGAGAGCGAGCGAAATAAGAGAGCGAGCCAAACAAGAGAGCAAGCGAGCGAGCCAGATATGAGAGCAAGCGAGCGAGCCAGATGAGAGCAAGCGAGCAAGCCAGATATGCGAGCGAGCGAGCCAGATAAGAGAGCGAATCAGACAAGAGAGCAAGCGAGCGAGCCAGATATGAGAGCGAGCGAGCCAGACATGAGAGCAAGCGAGCGAGCCAGATATGAGAGCGAGCGAGCCAGACATGAAAGGAAGCGAGCGAGCCAGATATGAGAGCGAGCGAGACAGACATGAGAGCAAGCGAGCGAGCCAGATATGAAAGCGAGGGAGCCAGACATGAGAGCAAGCGAGCGAGCCAGATATGAGAGTTAGCGAGCCAGACATGAGAGCAAGCGAGCGAGCCAGATATGAGAGCGAGCGAGCCAGACATGAGAGCAAGCGAGCGAGCCAGATATGAGAGCGAGCGAGCCAGACATGAGAGCAAGTGAGCCAGATATGAGTGCGAGTGAGCCAGACATGAGAGCAAGCGAGCGAGCAAGATATGAGATCGAGCGAGCCAGATATGCGAGCAAGTCAGATAAGAGAGCGAGCCAGACAAGAGAGCAAGTGAGCGAGCCAGATATGAGAGCAAGCGAGCGAGCCAGATATGAGAGCAAGCGAGTGAGCCAGATATGAAAGCAAGCGAGATAAGAGAGCGAGCCAGACAAGAGAGCAAGCGAGCGAGCCAGATATGAGAGCAAGCGAGCGAGCCAGATATGAGAGCGAGCGAGCCAGACATGAGAGCAAGCGAGCGAGCCAAATATGAGAGCGAGCCAGACATGAGAGCGAGCCAGATATGAGAGCGAGCCAGATAAGAGAGCGAGCCAGACAAGAGAGCAAGTGAGAGAGCCAGATATGAGAGCAAACGAGCGAGCCAGATATGAGAGCTAGCGAGCGAGCCAGATATGAGAGCGAGCGAGATAAGAGAGCGAGCCAGACAAGCGAGCAAGCGAGCGAGCCAGATATGAGAGCAAGCGAGCGAGCCAGATATGAGAGCAAGCGAGCCAGATAAGAGAGCGAACCAGACAAGAGAGCAAGCGAGCGAGCCAGATATGAGAGCGAGTGAGCCAGACATGAGAGCGAGCCAGACATGAGAGCAAGCTTGCAAGCAAGATATGAGAGCGAGCCAGATAAGAGAGCGAACCAGACAAGAGAGCAAGCGAGCGAGCCAGATATGAGAGCGAGCGAGCCAGACATGAGAGCGAGCCAGACATGAGAGCAAGCTTGCAAGCAAGATATGAGAGCGAGCCAGATAAGAGAGCGAACCAGACAAGAGAGCATGCCAGCGAGCCAGATATGAGAGCGAGCGAGCCAGACATGAGATAAAGCGAGCGAGCCAGATATGAGAGCGAGCGAGCCAGACATGAGAGCAAGCGAGCGAGCAAGATATGAGAGCGAGCGAGCCAGACATGAGAGCTAGCGAGCGAGCCAGATATGAGAGCGAGCGAGTCAGACATGAGAGCAAGCGAGCGAGACAGATATGAGAGCGAGCGAGCCAGACAGGAGAGCAAGCGAGCGAGCCAGATATGAGAGTGAGCGATCCAGACACGAGAGCAAGCGAGCGAGCAAGATATGAGAGCGAGCGAGCCAGACATGAGAGCAAGCGAGCCAGATATGAGAGCGAGTGAGCCAGACATGAGAGCAAGCGAGCAAGCAAGATATGAGAGCAAGCGAGCGAGCCAGATGAGAGCAAGCGAGCGAGCCAGATATGCGAGCGAGCGAGCCAGATAAGAGAGTGAGCCAGACAAGAGAGCAAGCGAGCGAGCCAGATATGAGAGCGATCCAGACAAGAGAGCAAGCGAGCGAGCAAGATATGAGAGCGAGCGAGCCAGACATGAGAGCAAGTGAGCAAGATATGAGAGCGAGTGAGCCAGACATGAGAGCAAGCGAGCGAGCAAGATATGAGATCGAGCGAGCCAGATATGCGAGCAAGTCAGATAAGAGAGCGAGCCAGACAAGAGAGCAAGTGAGCGAGCCAGATATGACAGCAAGCGAGCGAGCCAGATATGAGAGCGAGCCAGACATGAGAGCAAGCCAGATATGAGAGCGAGCCAGATAAGAGAGCGAGCCAGACAAGAGAGCAAGTGAGCGAGCCAGATATGAGAGCAAACGAGCGAGCCAGATATGAGAGCTAGCGAGCGAGCCAGATATGAGAGCGAGCGAGATAAGAGAGCGAGCCAAACAAGAGAGCAAGCGAGCGAGCCAGATATGAGAGCAAGCGAGCGAGCCAGATGAGAGCAAGCGAGCAAGCCAGATATGCGAGCGAGCGAGCCAGATAAGAGAGCGAGCCAGACAAGAGAGCAAGTGAGCGAGCCAGATATGAGAGCAAGCGATCGAGCCAGATATGAGAGCAAGCGAGCGAGCCAGATATGAGAGCGAGCCAGATAAGAGAGCGAGCAAGACAAGAGAGCAAGCGAGCGAGCCAGATATGAGAGCGAGGGAGCCAGACATGAGAGCGAGCCAGACATGAGAGCAAGCGAGCGAGCAAGATATGAGAGCGAGCGAGCCAGACATGAGAGCAAGCGAGCGAGCCAGATATGAGAGCGAGTGAGCCAGACATGAGAGCAAGCGAGTGAGCAAGATATGAGATCGAGCGAGCCAGATATGCGAGCAAGTCAGATAAGAGAGCGAGCCAGACAAGAGAGCAAGTGAGCGAGCCAGATATGAGAGCAAGCGAGCGAGCCAGATATGAGAGCGAGCGAGATAAGAGAGCGAGCCAGACAAGAGAGCAAGCGAGCCAGATATGAGAGCAAGCGAGCGAGCCAGATATGAGAGCGAGGGAGCCAGATATGCGAGCGAGCGAGCCAGATAAGAGAGTGAGCCAGACAAGAGAGCAAGCGAGCGAGCCAGATATGCAAGCGAGCGAGCCAGATAAGAGAGCGAACCAGATAAGAGAGCAAGCGAGCGAGCCAGATATAAGAGCAAGCGAGCGAGCCAGATATGAGAGCGAGCGAGATAAGAGAGCGAGCCAGACAAGAGAGCAAGCGAGCGAGCCAGATATGAGAGCAAGCGAGCGAGCCAGATGAGAGCAAGCGAGCAAGCCAGATATGCGAGCGAGCGAGCCAGATAAGAGAGCGAGTCAGACAAGAGAGCAAGCGAGCGAGCCAGATATGCGAGCGAGCGAGCCAGATATGAGAGCGAGCGAGCCAAACATGAGAGCAAGCGAACGAGCCAGGTATGAGAGCAAGTGAGCCAGACATGAGAGCAATCGAGCGAGCCAGATATGAGAGCGAGCGAGCCAGACATGAGAGCAAGCGAGCGAGCCAGATATGAGAGCGAGTGAGCCAGACATGAGAGCAAGCGAGCGAGCCAGATATGAGAGCGAGCCAGACATGAGAGCAAGCGAGCGAGCCAGATATGAGAGCGAGCGAGCCAGACATGAGAGCAAGCGAGCGAGCCACATATGAGAACGAGCCAGACATGAGAGCAAGCGAGCGAGCAAGATATGAGAGCGAGCCAGATAAGAGAGCGATCCAGACAAGAGAGCAAGCGAGCGAGCCAGATATGAGAGCGAGCAAGCCAGACATGAGAGCAAGCGAGCGAGCCAGATATGAGAGCGAGCGAGCCAGATATGCAAGCGAGCGAGCCAGATAAGAGAGCGAACCAGACAAGAGAGCAAGCGAGCGAGCCAGATATGAGAGCGAGCGAGCCAGACATGAGAGCAAGCGAGCGAGCCAGATATGAGAGCGAGCGAGCCAGACATGAGAGCAAGCGAGCGAGCCAGATATGAGAGCGAGCGAGACAGACATGAGAGCAAGCGAGCGAGCAAGATATGAGAGCGAGCGAGCCAGACATGAGAGCAAGTGAGCGAGCCAGATATGAGAGCAAGCGAGCGAGCCAGATATGAGAGCAAGCGAGCGAGCCAGATATGAGAGCGAGCCAGATAAGAGAGCGAACAAGACAAGAGAGCAAGCGAGCGAGCCAGATATGAGAGCGAGGGAGCCAGACATGAGAGCGAGCGAGCCAGACATGAGAGCAAGCGAGCGAGCAAGATATGAGAGCGAGCGAGCCAGACATGAGAGCAAGCGAGCGAGCCAGATATGAGAGCGAGTGAGCCAGACATGAGAGCAAGCGAGCGAGCAAGATATGAGATCGAGCGAGCCAAATATGCGAGCAAGTCAGATAAGAGAGCGAGCCAGACAAGAGAGCAAGTGAGCGAGCCAGATATGAGAGCAAGCGAGTGAGCCAGATATGAGAGCGAGTGAGATAAGAGAGCGAGCCAGACAAGAGAGCAAGCGAGCCAGATATGAGAGCAAGCGAGCGAGCCAGATATGAGAGCGAGGGAGCCAGATATGCGAGCGAGCGAGCCAGATAAGAGAGTGAGCCAGACAAGAGAGCAAGCGAGCGAGCCAGATATGCAAGCGAGCGAGCCAGATAAGAGAGCGAACCAGATAAGAGAGCAAGCGAGCGAGCCAGATATGAGAGCAAGCGAGCGAGCCAGATATGAGAGCGAGCGAGATAAGAGAGCGAGCCAGACAAGAGAGCAAGCGAGCGAGCCAGATATGAGAGCAAGCGAGCGAGCCAGATAAGAGCAAGCGAGCAAGCCAAATATGCGAGCGAGCGAGCCAGATAAGAGAGCGAGTCAGACAAGAGAGCAAGCGAGCGAGCAAGATATGCGAGCGAGCGAGCCAGATATGAGAGCGAGTGAGCCAAACATGAGAGCAAGCGAGCGAGCCGGGTATGAGAGCAAGTGAGCCAGACATGAGAGCAATCGAGCGAGCCAGATATGAGAGCGAGCGAGCCAGACATGAGAGCAAGCGAGCGAGTCAGATATGAGAGCAAGCGAGCCAGACATGAGAGCAAGCGAGCGAGCCAGATATGAGAGCGAGCCAGACATGAGAGCGAGCCAGATATGAGAGCGAGCCAGATAAGAGAGCGAGCCAGACAAGAGAGCAAGCGAGCGAGCCAGATATGAGAGCGAGTGAGCCAGACATGAGAGCAAGCGAGCGAGCCAGATATTAGAGCGAGCGAGCCAGACATGAGAGCAAGCGAGCGAGCCAGATATGAGAGCAAGCGAGTGAGCCAGATATGAGAGCGAGCGAGATAAGAGAGCGAGCCAGACAAGAGAGCAAGCGAGCCAGATATGAGAGCAAGCGAGCGAGCCAGATATGAGAGCGAGGGAGCCAGATATGCGAGCGAGCGAGCCAGATAAGAGAGTGAGCCAGACAAGAGAGCAAGCGAGCGAGCCAGATATGCAAGCGAGCGAGCCAGATAAGAGAGTGAACCAGATAAGAGAGCAAGCGAGCAAGCCAGATATGAGAGCAAGCGAGCGAGCCAGATATGAGAGCGAGCGAGATAAGAGAGCGAGCCAGACAAGAGAGCAAGCGAGCGAGCCAGATATGAGAGCAAGCGAGCGAGCCAGATGAGAGCAAGCGAGCAAGCCAAATATGCGAGCGAGCGAGCCAGATAAGAGAGCGAGTCAGACAAAAGAGCAAGCGAGCGAGCCAGATATGCGAGCGAGCGAGCCAGATATGAGAGCGAGTGAGCCAAACATGAGAGCAAGCGAGCGAGCCAGGTATGAGAGCAAGTGAGCCAGACATGAGAGCAATTGAGCGAGCCAGATATGAGAGCGAGCGAGCCAGACATGAGAGCAAGCGAGCGAGCCAGATATGAGAGCGAGCGAGCCAGACATGAGAGCAAGCGAGCGAGCAAGGTATGAGAGCAAGTGAGCCAGACATGAGAGCAATCGAGCGAGCCAGATATTAGAGCGAGCGAGCCAGACATGAGAGCAAGCGAGCGAGTCAGATATGAGAGCAAGCGAGCCAGACATGAGAGCAAGCGAGCGAGCCAGATATGAGAGCGAGCCAGACATGAGAGCGAGCCAGATATGAGAGCGAGCCAGATAAGAGAGCGAGCCAGACAAGAGAGCAAGCGAGCGAGCCAGATATGAGAGCGAGTGAGCCAGACATGAGAGCAAGCGAGCGAGCCAGATATGAGAGCGAGCGAGCCAGACATGAGAGCAAGCGAGCGACCCAGATATGAGAGCGAGACAGACATGAGAGCAAGCGAGCGATCAAGATATGAGAGCGAGCGAGCCAGACATGAGAGCAAGCGAGCGAGCCAGATATGAGAGCGAGTGAGCCAGACATGAGGGCAAGCCAGCGAGAAAGATTTGAGATCGAGCGAACCAGACATGAGAGCAAGCGAGCGAGCAAGATATGAGATCGAGCGAGCCAGATATGCGAGCAAGTCAGATAAGAGAGCGAGCCAGACAAGAGAGCAAGTGAGCGAGCCAGATATGAGAGCAAGCGAGCGACCCAGATATGAGAGCGAGCGAGATAAAAGAGCGAGCCAGACAAGAGAGCAAGCGAGCGAGCCAGATATGAGAGCAAGCGAGCGAGCCAGATATGAGAGCAAGCGAGCGAGCCAGATATGAGAGCAAGCGAGCGAGCCAGATATGAGAGCGAGCGAGCCAGACATGAGACCAAGCGAGCGAGCCAGATATGAGAGCGAGCCAGACATGAGAGCAAGCGAGCGAGGCAGATATGAGAGCGAGCGAGACAGACATGAGAGCAAGCGAGCAAGCAAGATATGAGAGCGAGCGAGCCAGACATGAGAGCAAGCGAGCGAGCCAGATATGAGAGCAAGTGAGCCAAACATGAGAGAAAGCCAGCGAGAAAGATATGAGATCGAGCGAGCCAGTTATGCGAACGAGCCAGATAAGAGAGCGAGCCAGACAAGAGAGCAAGTGAGCGAGCCAGATATGAGAGCAAGCGAGCGAGCCAGATATGAGAGCAAGCGAGCAAGCCAGATATGAGAGCGAGCCAGATAAGAGAGCGAACAATACAAGAGAGCAAGCGAGCGAGCCAGATATGAGAGCGAGGGAGCCAGACATGAGAGCGAGCGAGCCAGACATGAGAGCAAGCGAGCAAGATATGAGAGCGAGCGAGCCAGACATGAGAGCAAGCGAGCGAGCCAGATATGAGAGCGAGTGAGCAAGACATGAGAGCAAGCGAGCGAGCAAGATATGAGATCGAGCGAGCCAGATATGCGAGCAAGTCAGATAAGAGAGCGAGCCAGACAAGAGAGCAAGTGAGCGAGCCAGATATGAGAGCAAGCGAGCGAGCCAGATGAGAGCAAGCGAGCAAGCCAGATATGCGAGCGAGCGAGCCAGATAAGAGAGCGAGCCAGACAAGAGAGCAAGCGAGCGAGCCAGATATGCGAGCGAGCGAGCCAGATATGAGAGCGAGCGAGCCAGACATGAGAGCAAGCGAGCAAGGCAGGTATGAGAGCAAGCGAGCCAGACATGAGAGCAATCGAGCGAGCCAGATATGAGAGCGAGCGAGCCAGACATGAGAGCAAGCGAGCGAGCCAGATATGAGAGCGAACGAGCCAGACATGAGAGCAAGCCAGATATGAGAGCGAGCCAGATAAGAGAGCGAGCCAGACAAGAGAGCAAGTGAGTGAGCCAGATATGAGAGCAAACGAGCGAGCCAGATATGAGAGCAAGCGAGCGAGCCAGATATGAGAGCGAGCGAGATAAGAGAGCGAGCCAGACAAGAGAGCAAGCGAGCGAGCCAGATATGAGAGCAAGCGAGCGAGCCAGATGAGAGCAAGCGAGCGAGCCAGATATGCGAGCGAGCGAGCCAGATAAGAGAGCAAGCCAGACAAGAGAGCAAGCGAGCGAGCCAGATATGCGAGCAAGCAAGCCAGATAAGAGAGTGAGCTAGACAAGAGAGCAAGCAAGTGAGCCAGATATGCGAGCGAGCGAGCCAGATATGAGAGCGAGCGAGCCAGACATGAGAGCAAGCGAGTGAGCCAGGTATGAGAGCAAGTGAGCCAGAAATGAGTGCAATCGAGCGAGCCAGATATGAGAGCGAGCGAGCCAGACATGAGAGCAAGCGAGCGAGCCAGATATGAGAGCGATCGAGCCAGACATGAGAGCAAGCAAGCGAGCCAGATATGAGAGCGAGCCAGACATGAGAGCAAGCGAGCGAGCCAGATATGAGAGCGAGCCAGACATGAGAGCAAGCGAGCGAGCAAGATATGAGAGCGAGCCAGATAAGAGAGCGATCCAGACAAGAGAGCAAGCGAGCGAGCCAGATATGAGAGCGAGCAAGCCAGACATGAGAGCAAGCGAGCGAGCCAGATATGAGAGTGAGCGAGCCAGATATGCAAGCGAGCGAGCCAGATAAGAGAGCGAACCAGACAAGAGAGCAAGCGAGCGAGCCAGATATGAGAGCGAGCGAGCCAGACATGAGAGCAAGCGAGCGAGCCAGATATGAGAGCGAGCGAGCCAGACATGAGAGCAAGCGAGCGAGCCAGATATGAGAGCGAGCGAGCCAGACATGAGAGCAAGCGAGCGAGCCAGATATGAGAGCGAGCGAGACAGACATGAGAGCATGCGAGCAAGCAAGATATGAGAGCGAGCGAGCCAGACATGAGAGCAAGCGAGCGAGCCAGATATGAGAGCGAGTGAGCCAGACATGATAGCAAGCCAGCAAGAAAGATATGAGATCGAGCGAACCAGACATGAGAGCAAGCGAGCGAGCAAGATATGAGATCGAGCGAGCCAGATATGCGAGCAAGTCAGATAAGAGAGCGAGCCAGACAAGAGAGCAAGTGAGCGAGCCAGATATGAGAGCAAGCGAGCGAGCCAGATATGAGAGCAAGCGAGCGACCCAGATATGAGAGCGAGCGAGATAAGAGAGCGAGCCAGACAAGAGAGCAAGCGAGCGAGCCAGATATGAGAGCAAGCGAGCGAGCCAGACATGAGAGCAAGCAAGCGAGTCAGATATGAGAGCGAGCCAGACATGAGAGCAAGCGAGCGAGCCAGATATGAGAGCGAGCGAGACAGACATGAGAGCAAGCGATTGAGCAAGATATGGGAGCGAGCGAGCCAGACATGAGAGCAAGCGAGCGAGCCAGATATGAGAGCGAGCCAGACATGAGAGCAAGCGAGCGAGCCAGGTGTGAGAGCAAGCGAGCCAGACATGAGAGCAAGCGAGCGAGCCAGATATGAGAGCAAGCGAGCGAGCCAGATGAGAGCAAGCGAGCAAGCCAGATATGCGAGCGAGCGAGCCAGATAAGAGAGCGCGCCAGACAAGAGAGCAAGCGAGCGAGCCAGATATGCGAGCGAGCGAGCCAGATATGAGAGCGAGCGAGCCAGACATGAGAGCAAGCGAGCAAGGCAGGTATGAGAGCAAGCGAGCCAGACATGAGAGCAATCGAGCGAGCCAGATATGAGAGCGAGCGAGCCAGACATGAGAGCAAGCGAGCGAGCCAGATATGAGAGCGAACGAGCCAGACATGAGAGCAAGCGAGCAAGCCAAATATGAGAGCGAGCCAGACATGAGAGCGAGCCAGATATGAGAGCGAGCCAGATAAGATAGCGAGCCAGACAAGAGAGCAAGTGAGTGAGCCAGATATGAGAGCAAACGAGTGAGCCAGATATGAGAGCAAGCGAGCGAGCCAGATATGAGAGCGAGCGAGATAAGAGAGCGAGCCAGACAAGAGAGCAAGCGAGCGAGCCAGATATGAGAGCAAGCGAGCGAGCCAGATGAGAGCAAGCGAGCGAGCCAGATATGCGAGCGAGCGAGCCAGATAAGAGAGCAAGCCAGACAAGAGAGCAAGCGAGCGAGCCAGATATGCGAGCAAGCAAGCCAGATAAGAGAGTGAGCTAGACAAGAGAGCAAGCAAGTGAGCCAGATATGCGAGCGAGCGAGCCAGATATGAGAGCGAGCGAGCCAGACATGAGAGCAAGCGAGTGAGCCAGGTATGAGAGCAAGTGAGCCAGAAATGAGTGCAATCGAGCGAGCCAGATATGAGAGCGAGCGAGCCAGACATGAGAGCAAGCGAGCGAGCCAGATATGAGAGCGATCGAGCCAGACATGAGAGCAAGCAAGCGAGCCAGATATGAGAGCGAGCCAGACATGAGAGCAAGCGAGCGAGCCAGATATAAGAGCGAGCCAGACATGAGAGCAAGCGAGCGAGCAAGATATGAGAGCGAGCCAGATAAGAGAGCGATCCAGACAAGAGAGCAAGCGAGCGAGCCAGATATGAGAGCGAGCAAGCCAGACATGAGAGCAAGCGAGCGAGCCAGATATGAGAGTGAGCGAGCCAGATATGCAAGCGAGCGAGCCAGATAAGAGAGCGAACCAGACAAGAGAGCAAGCGAGCGAGCCAGATATGAGAGCGAGCGAGCCAGACATGAGAGCAAGCGAGCGAGCCAGATATGAGAGCGAGCAAGCCAGACATGAGAGCAAGCGAGCGAGCCAGATATGAGAGCGAGCGAGCCAGACATGAGAGAAAGCGAGCGAGCCAGATATGAGAGCGAGCGAGACAGACATGAGAGCATGCGAGCAAGCAAGATATGAGAGCGAGCGAACCAGACATGAGAGCAAGCGAGCGAGCCAGATATGAGAGCGAGTGAGCCAGACATGATAGCAAGCCAGCAAGAAAGATATGAGATCGAGCGAACCAGACATGAGAGCAAGCGAGCGAGCAAGATATGAGATCGAGCGAGCCAGATATGCGAGCAAGTCAGATAAGAGAGCGAGCCAGACAAGAGAGCAAGTGAGCGAGCCAGATATGAGAGCAAGCGAGCGAGCCAGATATGAGAGCAAGCGAGCGACCCAGATATGAGAGCGAGCGAGATAAGAGAGCGAGCCAGACAAGAGAGCAAGCGAGCGAGCCAGATATGAGAGCAAGCGAGCGAGCCAGACATGAGAGCAAGCGAGCGAGTCAGATATGAGAGCGAGCCAGACATGAGAGCAAGCGAGCGAGCCAGATATGAGAGCGAGCGAGACAGACATGAGAGCAAGCGATTGAGCAAGATATGGGAGCGAGCGAGCCAGACATGAGAGCAAGCGAGCGAGCCAGATATGAGAGCGAGCCAGACATGAGAGCAAGCGAGCGAGCCAGGTGTGAGAGCAAGCGAGCCAGACATGAGAGCAAGCGAGCGAGCCAGATATGAGAGCAAGCGAGCCAGACATGAGAGCAAGCGAGCGAGCCAGATATGAGAGCGAGCCAGACATGAGAGCAAGCGAGCGAGCCAGATATGAGAGCGAGTGAGCCAGACATGAGAGCAAGCAAGCGAGCCAGATATGAGAGCGAGCCAGACATGAGAGCAAGCGAGCGAGCAAGATATGAGAGCGAGCCAGATAAGAGAGCGAACAAGACAAGAGAGCAAGCGAGCGAGCCAGATATGAGAGCGAGGGAGCCAGATATGAGAGCGAGCGAGCCAGACATGAGAGCAAGCGAGCGAGCAAGATATGAGAGCGAGCGAGCCAGACATGAGAGCAAGCGAGCGAGCCAGATATGAGAGCGAGTGAGCCAGACATGAGAGCAAGCGAGCGAGCAAGATATGAGATCGAGCGAGCCAGATATGCGAGCAAGTCAGATAAGAGAGCGAGCCAGACAAGAGAGCAAGTGAGCGAGCCAGATATGAGAGCAAGCGAGCGAGCCAGATATGAGAGCGAGCGAGATAAGATAGCGAGCCAGACAAGAGAGCAAGCGAGCCAGATATGAGAGCGAGGGAGCCAGATATGCGAGCGAGCGAGCCAGATAAGAGAGTGAGCCAGACAAGAGAGCAAGCGAGCGAGCCAGATATGCAAACGAGCGAGCCAGATAAGAGAGCGAACCAGACAAGAGAGCAAGCGAGCGAGCCAGATATGAGAGCAAGCGAGCGAGCCAGATATGAGAGCAAGCGAGCCAGACATGAGAGCAAGCGAGCGAGCCAGATATGAGAGCGAGCCAGACATGAGAGCAAGCGAGCGAGCCAGATATGAGAGCGAGTGAGCCAGACATGAGAGCAAGCAAGCGAGCCAGATATGAGAGCGAGCCAGACATGAGAGCAAGCGAGCGAGCAAGATATGAGAGCGAGCCAGATAAGAGAGCGAACAAGACAAGAGAGCAAGCGAGCGAGCCAGATATGAGAGCGAGGGAGCCAGACATGAGAGCGAGCGAGCCAGACATGAGAGCAAGCGAGCGAGCCAGATTAGAGAGCGAGCCAGACATGAGAGCAAGCGAGCGAGCCAGATATGAGAGAGAGTGAGCCAGACATGAGAGCAAGCAAGCGAGCCAGATATGAGAGCGAGCCAGACATGAGAGCAAGCGAGCGAGCAAGATATGAGAGCGAGCCAGATAAGAGAGCGAACCAGACAAGAGAGCAAGCGAGCGAGCCAGATATGAGAGCGAGGGAGCCAGACATGAGAGCAAGCGAGCGAGCCAGATGTGAAAGTGAGCGAGCCAGACATGAGAGCAAGCGAGCGAGCCAGATATGAGAGCGAGCGAGCCAGACATGAGAGCAAGCTAGCGAGCAAGATATGAGAGCGAGCGAGCCAGACATGAGAGCAAGCGAGCCAGATATGAGAGCGAGTGAGCCAGACATGAGAGCAAGCAAGCGAGCCAGATATGAGAGCGAGCCAGACATGAGAGCAAGCGAGCGAGCCAGATATGAGAGCGAGCCAGACATGAGAGCAAGCGAGCGAGCAAGATATGAGAGCGAGCCAGATAAGAGAGCGATCCAGACAAGAGAGCAAGCGAGCGAGCCAGATATGAGAGCGAGCAAGCCAGACATGAGAGCAAGCGAGCGAGCCAGATATGAGAGCGAGCGAGCCAGATATGCAAGCGAGCGAGCCAGATAAGAGAGCGAACCAGACAAGAGAGCAAGCGAGCGAGCCAGATATGAGAGCGAGCGAGCCAGACATGAGAGCAAGCGAGCGAGCCAGATATGAGAGCGAGTGAGCCAGACATGAGAGCAAGCGAGCGAGCCAAATATGAGAGCGAGCCAGACATGAGAGCGAGCCAGATATGAGAGCGAGCCAGATAAGAGAGCGAGCCAGACAAGAGAGCAAGTGAGCGAGCCAGATATGAGAGCAAACGAACGAGCCAGATATGAGAGCAAGCGAGCGAGCCAGATATGAGAGCAAGCGAGCCAGACATGAGAGCAAGCGAGCGAGCCAGATATGAGAGCGAGCCAGACATGAGAGCAAGCGAGCGAGCAAGATATGAGATCGAGCCAGATAAGAGAGCGATCCAGACAAGAGAGCAAGCGAGCGAGCCAGATATGAGAGCGAGCAAGCCAGACATGAGAGCAAGCGAGCGAGCCAGATATGAGAGCGAGCGAGCCAGATATGCAAGCGAGCGAGCCAGATAAGAGAGCGAACCAGACAAGAGAGCAAGCGAGCGAGCCAGATATGAGAGCGAGCGAGCCAGACATGAGAGCAAGCGAGCGAGCCAGATATGAGAGCGAGCGAGCCAGATATGAGAGCAAGCGAGCGAGCCAGATATGAGAGCGAGCGAGACAGACATGAGAGCAAGCGAGCGAGCAAGATATGAGAGCGAGCGAGCCAGACATGAGAGCAAGCGAGCGAGCCAGATATGAGAGCGAGTGAGCCGGACATGATAGCAAGCCAGCGAGAAAGATATGAGATCGAGCGAACCAGACATGAGAGCAAGCGAGCGAGCAAGATATGAGATCGAGCGAGATAAGAGAGCGAGCCAGACAAGAGAGCAAGCGAGCGAGCCAGATATGAGTGCAAGCGAGCGAGCCAGATATGAGAGCGAGCGAGCCAGACATGAGAGCAAGCGAGCGAGCCAGATATGAGAGCGAGCCAGACATGAGAGCAAGCGAGCGAGCCAGATATGAGAGCGAGCGAGACAGACATCAGAGCAAGCGAGCGAGCAAGATATGAGAGCGAGCGAGCCAGACATGAGAGCAAGCGAGCGAGCCAGATATGAGAGCGAGCCAGACATGAGAGCAAGCGAGCGAGCCAGATATGAGAGCAAGCAAGCGAGCCAGATATGAGAGCGAGCCAGACATGAGAGCAAGCGAGCGAGCAAGATATGAGAGCGAGCCAGATAAGAGAGCGAACAAGACAAGAGAGCAAGCGAGCGAGCCAGATATGAGAGCGAGGGAGCCAGACATAAGAGCGAGCGAGCCAGACATGAGAGCAAGCGAGCGAGCAAGATATGAGAGCGAGTGAGCCAAACATGAGAGCAAGCGAGCGAGCAAGATATGAGATCGAGCGAGCCAGATATGCAAGCAAGTCAGATAAGAGAGCGAGCCAGACAAGAGAGCAAGTGAGCGAGCCAGATATGAGAGCAAGCGAGCGAGCCAGATATGAGAGCGAGCGAGATAAGAGAGCGAGCCAGACAAGAGAGCAAGCGAGCCAGATATGAGAGCGAGGGAGCCAGATATGCGAGCGAGCCAGATAAGAGAGTGAGCCAGACAAGAGAGCAAGCGAGCGAGCCAGATATGCAAACGAGCGAGCCAGATAAGAGAGCGAACCACACAAGAGAGCAAGCGAGCGAGCCAGATATGAGAGCAAGCGAGCGAGCCAGATATGAGAGCAAGCGAGCCAGACATGAGAGCAAGCGAGCGAGCCTGATATGAGAGCGAGCCAGACATGAGAGCAAGCGAGCGAGCCAGATATGAGAGCGAGTGAGCCAGACATGAGAGCAAGCAAGCGAGCCAGATATGAGAGCCAGCCAGACATGAGAGCAAGCGAGCGAGCAAGATATGAGAGCGAGCCAGATAAGAGAGCGAACAAGACAAGAGAGCAAGCGAGCGAGCCAGATATGAGAGCGAGGGAGCCAAACATGAGAGCGAGCGAGCCAGACATGAGAGCAAGCGAGCGAGCAAGATATGAGAGCGAGCGAGCCAGACATGAGAGCAAGCGAGCGAGCCAGATATGAGAGCGAGTGAGCCAGACATGAGAGCAAGCGAGCGAGCAAGATATGAGATCGAGCGAGCCAGATATGCGAGCAAGTTAGATAAGAGAGCGAGCCAGACAAGAGAGCAAGTGAGCGAGCCACATATGAGTGCAAGCGAGCGAGCCAGATATGAGAGCGAGCGAGATAAGAGAGCGAGCCAGACATGAGAGCAAGCGAGCGAGCAAGATATGAGAGCGAGCGAGCCAGACATGAGAGCAAGCGAGCGAGCCAGATATGAGAGCGAGTGAGCCAGACATGAGTGCAAGCCAGCGAGAAAGATATGAGATCGAGCGAGCCAGTTATGCGAGCGAGCCAGATAAGAGAGCGAGCCAGACAAGAGCGCAAGTGAGCGAGCCAGATATGAGAGCAAGCGAGCGAGCCAAAAATGAGAGCGAGCGAGCGAGCCAGATATGAGAGCGAGCGAGATAAGAGAGCGAGCCAGACAAGAGAGCAAGCGAGCGAGTCAGATATGAGAGCAAGTGAGCGAGCCAGATATGAGAGCGAGGGAGGCAGATATGCGAGCGAGCGAGCCAGATAAGAGAGTGAGCCAGACAAGAGAGCAAGTGAGCGAGCCAGATATGCGAGCGAGCGAGCCAGATATGAGAGCGAGCGAGCCAGACATGAGAGCAAGCGAGCTAGCCAGGTGTGAGAGCAAGCGAGCCAGACATGAGAGCAAGCGAGCGAGCCATATATGAGAGCAAGCGAGCCAGACATGAGAGCAAGCGAGCGAGCCAGATATGAGAGCGATCGAGCCAGACATGAGAGCAAGCGAGCGAGCAAGATATGAGAGTGAGCGAGCCACACATGAGAGCAAGCGAGCGAGCCAGATATGAGAGCGAGCGAGCCAGACATGAGAGCAAGCGAGCGAGCAAGAAATGAGAGCGAGCGAGCCAGACATGAGAGCAAGCGAGCCAGATATGAGAGCGAGTGAGCCAGACATGAGAGCAAGCGAGCGAGCAAGATATGAGATCGAGCGAGCCAGATATGCGAGCAAGTCAGATAAGAGAGCGAGACAGACAAGAGAGCAAGTGAGCGAGCCAGATATGAGAGCAAGCGAGCGAGCCAGATATAAGAGCAAGCGAGCGAGCCAGATATGAGAGCAAGCGAGCCAGATAAGAGAGCGAATTAGACAAGAGAGCAAGCGAGCGAGCCAGATATGAGAGCGAGCGAGCCAGACATGAGAGCAAGCGAGCGAGCCAGATATGAGAGCGAGCGAGCCAGACTTGAGAGGAAGCGAGCGAGCCAGATATGAGAGCGAGCGAGACAGACATGAGAGAAAGCGAGCGAGCCAGATATGAGAGCGAGCGAGCCAGACATGAGAGCAAGCGAGCCAGATATGAGTGCGAGTGAGCCAGACATGAGAGCAAGCGAGCGAGCAAGATATGAGATCGAGCGAGCCAGATATGCGATCAAGTCAGATAAGAGAGCGAGCCAGACAAGAGAGCAAGTGAGCGAGCCAGATATGAGAGCAAGCGAGCGAGCTAGATATGAGAGCAAGCGAGTGAGCCAGATATGAGAGCGAGCGAAATAAGAGAGCGAGCCAGACAAGAGAGCAAGCGAGCGAGCCAGATATGAGAGCAAGCGAGCGAGCCAGATATGAGAGCGAGCGAGCCAGACATGAGAGCAAGCGAGCGAGCCAGATTAGAGAGCGATCCAGACAAGAGAGCAAGCGAGCGAGCCAGATATGAGAGCGAGCAAGCCAGACATGAGAGCAAGCGAGCGAGCCAGATATGAGAGCGAGCGAGCCAGATATGCAAGCGAGCGAGCCAGATAAGAGAGCGAACCAGACAAGAGAGCAAGCGAGCGAGCCAGATATGAGAGCGAGCGAGCCAGACATGAGAGCAAGCGAGCGAGCCAGATATGAGAGCGAGTGAGCCAGACATGAGAGCAAGCGAGCGAGCCAAATATGAGAGCGAGCCAGACATGAGAGCGAGCCAGATATGAGAGCGAGCCAGATAAGAGAGCGAGCCAGACAAGAGAGCAAGCGAGCGAGCCAGATATGAGAGCGAGCAAGCCAGACATGAGAGCAAGCGAGCGAGCCAGATATGAGAGCGAGCGAGCCAGATATGCAAGCGAGCGAGCCAGATAAGAGAGCGAACCAGACAAGAGAGCAAGCGAGCGAGCCAGATATGAGAGCGAGCGAGCCAGACATGAGAGCAAGCGAGCGAGCCAGATATGAGAGCGAGCGAGCCAGATATGAGAGCAAGCGAGCGAGCCAGATATGAAAGCGAGCGAGACAGACATGAGAGCAAGCGAGCGAGCAAGATATGAGAGCGAGCGAGCCAGACATGAGAGCAAGCGAGCGAGCCAGATATGAGAGCGAGTGAGCCAGACATGATAGCAAGCCAGCGAGAAAGATATGAGATCGAGCGAACCAGACATGAGAGCAAGCGAGCGAGCAAGATATGAGATCGAGCGAGATAAGAGAGCGAGCCAGACAAGAGAGCAAGCGAGCGAGCCAGATATGAGTGCAAGCGAGCGAGCCAGATATGAGAGCGAGCGAGCCAGACATGAGAGCAAGCGAGCGAGCCAGATATGAGTGCGAGCCAGACATGAGAGCAAGCGAGCGAGCCAGATATGAGAGCGAGCGAGACAGACATCAGAGCAAGCGAGCGAGCAAGATATGAGAGCGAGCGAGCCAGACATGAGAGCAAGCAAGCGAGCCAGATATGAGAGCGAGCCAGACATGAGAGCAAGCGAGCGAGCCAGATATGAGAGCAAGCAAGCGAGCCAGATATGAGAGCGAGCCAGACATGAGAGCAAGCGAGCGAGCAAGATATGAGAGCGAGCCAGATAAGAGAGCGAACAAGACAAGAGAGCAAGCGAGCGAGCCACATATGAGAGCGAGGGAGCCAGACATGAGAACGAGCGAGCCAGACATGAGAGCAAGCGAGCGAGCAAGATATGAGAGCGAGTGAGCCAAACATGAGAGCAAGCGAGCGAGCAAGATATGAGATCGAGCGAGCCAGATATGCGAGCAAGTCAGATAAGAGAGCGAGCCAGACAAGAGAGCAAGTGAGCGAGCCAGATATGAGAGCAAGCGAGCGAGCCAGATATGAGAGCGAGCGAGATAAGAGAGCGAGCCAGACAAGAGAGCAAGCGAGCCAGATATGAGAGCGAGGGAGCCAGATATGCGAGCGAGCGAGCCAGATAAGAGAGTGAGCCAGACAAGAGAGCAAGCGAGCGAGCCTGATATGCAAACGAGCGAGCCAGATAAGAGAGCGAACCACACAAGAGAGCAAGCGAGCGAGCCAGATATGAGAGCAAGCGAGCGAGCCAGATATGAGAGCAAGCGAGCCAGACATGAGAGCAAGCGAGCGAGCCTGATATGAGAGCGAGCCAGACATGAGAGCAAGCGAGCGAGCCAGATATGAGAGCGAGTGAGCCAGACATGAGAGCAAGCAAGCGAGCCAGATATGAGAGCCAGCCAGACATGAGAGCAAGCGAGCGAGCAAGATATGAGAGCGAGCCAGATAAGAGAGCGAACAAGACAAGAGAGCAAGCGAGCGAGCCAGATATGAGAGCGAGGGAGCCAAACATGAGAGCGAGCGAGCCAGACATGAGAGCAAGCGAGCGAGCAAGATATGAGAGCGAGCGAGCCAGACATGAGAGCAAGCCAGCGAGCCAGATATGAGAGCGAGTGAGCCAGACATGAGAGCAAGCGAGCGAGCAAGATATGAGATCGAGCGAGCCAGATATGCGAGCAAGTTAGATAAGAGAGCGAGCCAGACA
Organism: Hyla sarda; assembly: GCF_029499605.1. Lineage (NCBI taxonomy): Eukaryota > Metazoa > Chordata > Amphibia > Anura > Hylidae > Hyla > Hyla sarda. Next base: position 77,109 of record NW_026610643.1, read on the forward strand.
AGAGAGCAAGTGAGCGAGCCACATATGAGTGCAAGCGAGCGAGCCAGATATGAGAGCGAGCGAGATAAGAGAGCGAGCCAGACATGAGAGCAAGCGAGCGAGCAAGATATGAGAGCGAGCGAGCCAGACATGAGAGCAAGCGAGCGAGCCAGATATGAGAGCGAGTGAGCCAGACATGAGTGCAAGCCAGCGAGAAAGATATGAGATCGAGCGAGCCAGTTATGCGAGCGAGCCAGATAAGAGAGCGAGCCAGACAAGAGCGCAAGTGAGCGAGCCAGATATGAGAGCAAGCGAGCGAGCCAAAAATGAGAGCGAGCGAGCGAGCCAGATATGAGAGCGAGCGAGATAAGAGAGCGAGCCAGACAAGAGAGCAAGCGAGCGAGCCAGATATGAGAGCAAGCGAGTGAGCCAGATATGAGAGCGAGGGAGGCAGATATGCGAGCGAGCGAGCCAGATAAGAGAGTGAGCCAGACAAGAGAGCAAGTGAGCGAGCCAGATATGCGAGCGAGCGAGCCAGATATGAGAGCGAGCGAGCCAGACATGAGAGCAAGCGAGCTAGCCAGGTGTGAGAGCAAGCGAGCCAGACATGAGAGCAAGCGAGCGAGCCATATATGAGAGCAAGCGAGCCAGACATGAGAGCAAGCGAGCGAGCCAGATATGAGAGCGATCGAGCCAGACATGAGAGCAAGCGAGCGAGCAAGATATGAGAGTGAGCGAGCCACACATGAGAGCAAGCGAGCGAGCCAGATATGAGAGCGAGCGAGCCAGACATGAGAGCAAGCGAGCGAGCAAGAAATGAGAGCGAGCGAGCCAGACATGAGAGCAAGCGAGCCAGATATGAGAGCGAGTGAGCCAGACATGAGAGCAAGCGAGCGAGCAAGATATGAGATCGAGCGAGCCAGATATGCGAGCAAGTCAGATAAGAGAGCGAGACAGACAAGAGAGCAAGTGAGCGAGCCAGATATGAGAGCAAGCGAGCGAGCCAGATATAAGAGCAAGCGAGCGAGCCAGATATGAGAGCAAGCGAGCCAGATAAGAGAGCGAATCAGACAAGAGAGCAAGCGAGCGAGCCAGATATGAGAGCGAGCGAGCCAGACATGAGAGCAAGCGAGCGAGCCAGATATGAGAGCGAGCGAGCCAGACTTGAGAGGAAGCGAGCAAGCCAGATATGAGAGCGAGCGAGACAGACATGAGAGCAAGCGAGCGAGCCAGATATGAAAGCGAGGGAGCCAGACATGAGAGCAAGCGAGCGAGCCAGATATGAGAGTTAGCGAGCCAGACATGAGAGCAAGCGAGCGAGCCAGATATGAGAGCGAGCGAGCCAGACATGAGAGCAAGCGAGCGAGCCAGATATGAGAGCGAGCGAGCCAGACATGAGAGCAAGCGAGCCAGATATGAGTGCGAGTGAGCCAGACATGAGAGCAAGCGAGCGAGCAAGATATGAGATCGAGCGAGCCAGATATGCGATCAAGTCAGATAAGAGAGCGAGCCAGACAAGAGAGCAAGTGAGCGAGCCAGATATGAGAGCAAGCGAGCGAGCCAGATATGAGAGCAAGCGAGTGAGCCAGATATGAGAAAGAGCGAAATAAGAGAGCGAGCCAGACAAGAGAGCAAGCGAGCGAGCAAGATATGAGAGCAAGCGAGCGAGCCAGATATGAGAGCGAGCGAGCCAGACATGAGAGCAAGCGAGCGAGCCAAATATGAGAGCGAGCCAGACATGAGAGCGAGCCAGATATGAGAGCGAGCCAGATAAGAGAGCGAGCCAGACAAGAGAGCAAGTGAGCGAGCCAGATATGAGAGCAAACGAGCGAGCCAGATATGAGAGCTAGCGAGCGAGCCAGATATGAGAGCGAGCGAGATAAGAGAGCGAGCCAGACAAGCGAGCAAGCGAGCGAGCCAGATATGAAAGCAAGCGAGCGAGCCAGAGATGAGAGCAAGCGAGCCAGATAAGAGAGCGAACCAGACAAGAGAGCAAGCGAGCGAGCCAGATATGAGAGCGAGGGAGCCAAACATGAGAGCGAGCCAGACATGAGAGCAAGCTTGCAAGCAAGATATGAGAGCGAGCCAGATAAGAGAGCGAACCAGACAAGAGAGCATGCCAGCGAGCAAGATATGAGAGCGAGCGAGCCAGACATGAGATAAAGCGAGCGAGCCAGATATGAGAGCGAGCGAGCCAGACATGAGAGCAAGCGAGCGAGCAAGATATGAGAGCGAGCGAGCCAGACATGAGAGCTAGCGAGCGAGCCAGATATGAGAGCGAGCGAGCCAGACATGAGAGCAAGCGAGCGAGCCAGATATGAGAGCGAGCGAGCCAGACAGGAGAGCAAGCGAGCGAGCAAGATATGAGAGAGAGCGAGCCAGACAGGAGAGCAAGCGAGCGAGCAAGATATGAGAGCGAGCGAGCCAGACATGAGAGCAAGCGAGCCAGATATGAGAGCGAGCGAGCCAGACATGAGAGCAAGCGAGCAAGCAAGATATGAGAGCAAGCGAGCGAGCCAGATGAGAGCAAGCGAGCGAGCCAGATATGCGAGCGAGCGAGCCAGATAAGAGAGTGAGCCAGACAAGAGAGCAAGCGAGCGAGCCAGATATGAGAGCGATCCAGACAAGAGAGCAAGCGAGCGAGCAAGATATGAGAGCGAGCGAGCCAGACATGAGAGCAAGCGAGCAAGATATGAGAGCGAGTGAGCCAGACATGAGAGCTAGCGAGCGAGCAAGATATGTGATAGAGCGAGCCAGATATGCGAGCAAGTCAGATAAGAGAGCGAGCCAGACAAGAGAGCAAGTGAGCGAGCCAGATATGACAGCAAGCGAGCGAGCCAGATATGAGAGCGAGCGAGCCAGATATGCGATCAAGTCAGATAAGAGAGCGAGCCAGACAAGAGAGCAAGTGAGCGAGCCAGATATGAGAGCAAGCGAGCGAGCCAGATATGAGAGTAAGCGAGTGAGCCAGATATGAGAGCGAGCGAGATAAGAGAGCGAGCCAGACAAGAGAGCAAGCGAGCGAGCCAGATATGAGAGCAAGCGAGCGAGCCAGATATGAGAGCGAGCGAGCCAGACATGAGAGCAAGCGAGCGAGCCAAATATGAGAGCGAGCCAGACATGAGAGCGAGCCAGATATGAGAGCGAGCCAGATAAGAGAGCGAGCCAGACAAGAGAGCAAGTGAGCGAGCCAGATATGAGAGCAAACGAGCGAGCCAGATATGAGAGCTAGCGAGCGAGCCAGATATGAGAGCGAGCGAGATAAGAGAGCGAGCCAGACAAGCGAGCAAGCGAGCGAGCCAGATATGAGAGCAAGCGAGCGAGCCAGATATGAGAGCAAGCGAGCCAGATAAGAGAGCGAACCAGACAAGAGAGCAAGCGAGCGAGCCAGATATGAGAGCGAGCGAGCCAGACATGAGAGCGAGCCAGACATGAGAGCAAGCTTGCAAGCAAGATATGAGAGCGAGCCAGATAAGAGAGCGAACCAGACAAGAGAGCATGCCAGCGAGCAAGATATGAGAGCGAGCGAGCCAGACATGAGATAAAGCGAGCGAGCCAGATATGAGAGCGAGCGAGCCAGACATGAGAGCAAGCGAGCGAGCAAGATATGAGAGCGAGCGAGCCAGACATGAGAGCTAGCGAGCGAGCCAGATATGAGAGCGAGCGAGCCAGACATGAGAGCAAGCGAGCGAGCCAGATATGAGAGCGAGCGAGCCAGACAGGAGAGCAAGCGAGCGAGCAAGATATGAGAGCGAGCGAGCCAGACATGAGAGCAAGCGAGCCAGATATGAGAGCGAGTGAGCCAGACATGAGAGCAAGCGAGCAAGCAAGATATGAGAGCAAGCGAGCGAGCCAGATGAGAGCAAGCGAGCGAGCCAGATATGCGAGCGAGCGAGCCAGATAAGAGAGTGAGCCAGACAAGAGAGCAAGCGAGCGAGCCAGATATGAGAGCGATCCAGACAAGAGAGCAGGCGAGCGAGCAAGATATGAGAGCGAGCGAGCCAGACATGAGAGCAAGCGAGCAAGATATGAGAGCGAGTGAGCCAGACATGAGAGCTAGCGAGCGAGCAAGATATGTGATCGAGCGAGCCAGATATGCGAGCAAGTCAGATAAGAGAGCGAGCCAGACAAGAGAGCAAGTGAGCGAGCCAGATATGACAGCAAGCGAGCGAGCCAGATATGAGAGCGAGCCAGATAAGAGAGCGAGCCAGACTAGAGAGCAAGTGAGCGAGCCAGATATGAGAGCAAACGAGCGAGCCAGATATGAGAGCTAGCGAGCGAGCCAGATATGAGAGCGAGCAAGATAAGAGAGCGAGCCAGACAAGAGAGCAAGCGAGCGAGCCAGATATGAGAGCAAGCGAGCGAGCCAGATGAGAGCAAGCGAGCAAGCCAGATATGTGAGCGAGCGAGCCAGATAAGAGAGCGAGCCAGACAAGAGAGCAAGTGAGCGAGCCAGATATGAGAGCAAGCGAGCGAGCCAAATATGAGAGCAAGCGAGCCAGATAAGAGAGCGAACCAGACAAGAGAGCAAGCGAGCGAGCCAGATATGAGAGCGAGCGAGCCAGACATGAGAGCGAGCCAGACATGAGAGCAAGCTTGCAAGCAAGATATGAGAGCGAGCCAGATAAGAGAGCGAACCAGACAAGAGAGCATGCCAGCGAGCAAGATATGAGAGCGAGCGAGCCAGACATGAGATAAAGCGAGCGAGCCAGATATGAGAGCGAGCGAGCCAGACATGAGAGCAAGCGAGCGAGCAAGATATGAGAGCGAGCGAGCCAGACATGAGAGCTAGCGAGCGAGCCAGATATGAGAGCGAGCGAGCCAGACATGAGAGCAAGCGAGCGAGCCAGATATGAGAGCGAGCGAGCCAGACAGGAGAGCAAGCGAGCGAGCAAGATATGAGAGCGAGCGAGCCAGACATGAGAGCAAGCGAGCCAGATATGAGAGCGAGTGAGCCAGACATGAGAGCAAGCGAGCAAGCAAGATATGAGAGCAAGCGAGCGAGCCAGATGAGAGCAAGCGAGCGAGCCAGATATGCGAGCGAGCGAGCCAGATAAGAGAGTGAGCCAGACAAGAGAGCAAGCGAGCGAGCCAGATATGAGAGCGATCCAGACAAGAGAGCAAGCGAGCGAGCAAGATATGAGAGCGAGCGAGCCAGACATGAGAGCAAGCGAGCAAGATATGAGAGCGAGTGAGCCAGACATGAGAGCTAGCGAGCGAGCAAGATATGTGATCGAGCGAGCCAGATATGCGAGCAAGTCAGATAAGAGAGCGAGCCAGACAAGAGAGCAAGTGAGCGAGCCAGATATGACAGCAAGCGAGCGAGCCAGATATGAGAGCGAGCCAGACATGAGAGCGAGCCAGATATGAGAGCGAGCCAGATAAGAGAGCGAGCCAGACTAGAGAGCAAGTGAGCGAGCCAGATATGAGAGCAAACGAGCGAGCCAGATATGAGAGGTAGCGAGCGAGCCAGATATGAGAGCGAGCGAGATTAGAGAGCGAGCCAGACAAGAGAGCAAGCGAGCGAGCCAGATGAGAGCAAGCGAGCAAGCCAGATATGCGAGCGAGCGAGCCAGATAAGAGAGCGAGCCAGACAAGAGAGCAAGTGAGCGAGCCAGATATGAGAGCAAGCGAGCGAGCCAGATATGAGAGCAAGCGAGCGAGCCAGATATGAGAGCGAGCCAGATAAGAGAGCGAACAAGACAAGAGAGCAAGCGAGCGAGCCAGATATGAGAGCGAGGGAGCCAGACATGAGAGCGAGCGAGCCAGACATGAGAGCAAGCGAGCGAGCAAGATATGAGAGCGAGCGAGCCAGACATGAGAGCAAGCGAGCGAGCCAGATATGAGAGCGAGTGAGCCAGACATGAGAGCAAGCGAGTGAGCAAGATATGAGATCGAGCGAGCCAGATATGCGAGCAAGTCAGATAAGAGAGCGAGCCAGACAAGAGAGCAAGTGAGCGAGCCAGATATGAGAGCAAGCGAGCGAGCCAGATATGAGAGCGAGCGAGATAAGAGAGCGAGCCAGACAAGAGAGCAAGCGAGCCAGATATGAGAGCAAGCGAGCGAGCCAGATATGAGAGCGAGGGAGCCAGATATGCGAGCGAGCGAGCCAGATAAGAGAGTGAGCCAGACAAGAGAGCAAGCGAGTGAGCCAGATATGCAAGCGAGCGAGCCAGATAAGAGAGCGAACCAGATAAGAGAGCAAGCGAGCGAGCCAGATATGAGAGCAAGCGAGCGAGCCAGATATGAGAGCGAGCGAGATAAGAGAGCGAGCCAGACAAGAGAGCAAGCGAGCGAGCCAGATATGAGAGCAAGCGAGCGAGCCAGATGAGAGCAAGCGAGCAAGCCAGATATGCGAGCGAGCGAGCCAGATAAGAGAGCGAGCCAGACAAGAGAGCAAGCAAGCCAGATATGAGAGCAAGCGAGCGAGCCAGATATGAGAGCGAGGGAGCCAGATATGCGAGCGAGCGAGCCAGATAAGAGAGTGAGCCAGACAAGAGAGCAAGCGAGCGAGCCAGATATGCAAGCGAGCGAGCCAGATAAGAGAGCGAACCAGATAAGAGAGCAAGCGAGCGAGCCAGATATGAGAGCAAGCGAGCGAGCCAGATATGAGAGCGAGCGAGATAAGAGAGCGAGCCAGACAAGAGAGCAAGCGAGCGAGCCAGATATGAGAGCAAGCGAGCGAGCCAGATGAGAGCAAGCGAGCAAGCCAGATATGCGAGCGAGCGAGCCAGATAAGAGAGCGAGTCAGACAAGAGAGCAAGCGAGCGAGCCAGATATGCGAGCGAGCGAGCCAGATATGAGAGAGAGCGAGCCAAACATGAGAGCAAGCGAGCGAGCCAGGTATGAGAGCAAGTGAGCCAGACATGAGAGCAATCGAGCGAGCCAGATATGAGAGCGAGCGAGCCAGACATGAGAGCAAGCGAGCGAGCCAGATATGAGAGCGAGTGAGCCAGACATGAGAGCAAGCGAGCGAGCCAGATATGAGAGCGAGCCAGACATGAGAGCAAGCGAGCGAGCCAGATATGAGAGCGAGCGAGCCAGACATGAGAGCAAGCGAGCGAGCCAGATATGAGAACGAGCCAGACATGAGAGCAAGCGAGCGAGCAAGATATGAGAGCGAGCCAGATAAGAGAGCGATCCAGACAAGAGAGCAAGCGAGCGAGCCAGATATGAGAGCGAGCAAGCCAGACATGAGAGCAAGCGAGCGAGCCAGATATGAGAGCGAGCGAGCCAGATATGCAAGCGAGCGAGCCAGATAAGAGAGCGAACCAGACAAGAGAGCAAGCGAGCGAGCCAGATATGAGAGCGAGCGAGCCAGACATGAGAGCAAGCGAGCGAGCCAGATATGAGAGCGAGCGAGCCAGACATGAGAGCAAGCGAGCGAGCCAGATATGAGAGCGAGCGAGACAGACATGAGAGCAAGCGAGCGAGCAAGATATGAGAGCGAGCGAGCCAGACATGAGAGCAAGTGAGCGAGCCAGATATGAGAGCAAGCGAGCGAGCCAGATATGAGAGCAAGCGAGCGAGCCAGATATGAGAGCGAGCAAGATAAGAGAGCGAACAAGACAAGAGAGCAAGCGAGCGAGCCAGATATGAGAGCGAGGGAGCCAGACATGAGAGCGAGCGAGCCAGACATGAGAGTAAGCGAGCGAGCAAGATATGAGAGCGAGCGAGCCAGACATGAGAGCAAGCGAGCGAGCCAGATATGAGAGCGAGTGAGCCAGACATGAGAGCAAGCGAGCAAGCAAGATATGAGATCGAGCGAGCCAAATATGCGAGCAAGTCAGATAAGAGAGCGAGCCAGACAAGAGAGCAAGTGAGCGAGCCAGATATGAGAGTAAGCGAGCGAGCCAGATATGAGAGCAAGCGCGTGAGCCAGATATGAGAGCGAGCGAGATAAGAGAGCGAGCCAGACAAGAGAGCAAGCGAGCCAGATATGAGAGCAAGCGAGCGAGCCAGATATGAGAGCGAGGGAGCCAGATATGCGAGCGAGCGAGCCAGATAAGAGAGTGAGCCAGACAAGAGAGCAAGCGAGCGAGCCAGATATGCAAGCGAGCGAGCCAGATAAGAGAGCGAACCAGATAAGAGAGCAAGCGAGCGAGCCAGATATGAGAGCAAGCGAGCGAGCCAGATATGAGAGCGAGCGAGATAAGAGAGCGAGCCAGACAAGAGAGCAAGCGAGCGAGCCAGATATGAGAGCAAGCGAGCGAGCCAGATGAGAGCAAGCGAGCAAGCCAAATATGCGAGCGAGCGAGCCAGATAAGAGAGCGAGTCAGACAAGAGAGCAAGCGAGCGAGCCAGATATGCGAGCGAGCGAGCCAGATATGAGAGCGAGTGAGCCAAACATGAGAGCAAGCGAGCGAGCCAGGTATGAGAGCAAGTGAGCCAGACATGAGAGCAATCGAGCGAGCCAGATATGAGAGCGAGCGAGCCAGACATGAGAGCAAGCGAGCGAGCCAGATATGAGAGCGAGCGAGCCAGACATGAGAGCAAGCGAGCGAGCCAGGTATGAGAGCAAGTGAGCCAGACATGAGAGCAATCGAGCGAGCCAGATATGAGATCGAGCGAGCCAGATATGCGAGCAAGTCAGATAAGAGAGCGAGACAGACAAGAGAGCAAGTGAGCGAGCCAGATATGAGAGCAAGCGAGCGAGCCAGATATAAGAGCAAGCGAGCGAGCCAGATATGAGAGCAAGCGAGCCAGATAAGAGAGCGAATCAGACAAGAGAGCAAGCGAGCGAGCCAGATATGAGAGCGAGCGAGCCAGACATGAGAGCAAGCGAGCGAGCCAGATATGAGAGCGAGCGAGCCAGACATGAGAGGAAGCGAGCGAGCCAGATATGAGAGCGAGCGAGACAGACATGAGAGCAAGCGAGCGAGCCAGATATGAAAGCGAGGGAGCCAGACATGAGAGCAAGCGAGCGAGCCAGATATGAGAGTTAGCGAGCCAGACATGAGAGCAAGCGAGCGAGCCAGATATGAGAGCGAGCGAGCCAGACATGAGAGCAAGCGAGCGAGCCAGATATGAGAGCGAGCGAGCCAGACATGAGAGCAAGCGAGCCAGATATGAGTGCGAGTGAGCCAGACATGAGAGCATGCGAGCGAGCAAGATATGAGATCGAGCGAGCCAGATATGCGATCAAGTCAGATAAGAGAGCGAGCCAGACAAGAGAGCAAGTGAGCGAGCCAGATATGAGAGCAAGCGAGCGAGCCAGATATGAGAGCAAGCGAGTGAGCCAGATATGAGAGCGAGCGAGATAAGAGAGCGAGCCAGACAAGAGAGCAAGCGAGCGAGCCAGATATGAGAGCGAGCGAGCCAGACATGAGAGCAAGCGAGCGAGCCAAATATGAGAGCGAGCCAGACATGAGAGCGAGCCAGATATGAGAGCGAGCCAGATAAGAGAGCGAGCCAGACAAGAGAGCAAGTTAGCGAGCCAGATATGAGAGCAAACGAGCGAGCCAGATATGAGAGCTAGCGAGCGAGCCAGATATGAGAGCGAGCGAGATAAGAGAGCGAGGCAGACAAGCGAGCAAGCGAGCGAGCCAGATATGAGAGCAAGCGAGCGAGCCAGATATGAGAGCAAGCGAGCCAGATAAGAGAGCGAACCAGACAAGAGAGCAAGCGAGCGAGCCAGATATGAAAGCGAGCGAGCCAGACATGAGAGCGAGCCAGACATGAGAGCAAGCTTGCAAAGCAAGATATGAGAGCGAGCCAGATAAGAGAGCGAACCAGACAAGAGAGCATGCCAGCGAGCAAGATATGAGAGCGAGCGAGCCAGACATGAGATAAAGCGAGCGAGCCAGATATGAGAGCGAGCGAGCCAGACATGAGAGCAAGCGAGCGAGCAAGATATGAGAGCGAGCGAGCCAGACATGAGAGCTAGCGAGCGAGCCAGATATGAGAGCGAGCGAGCCAGACATGAGAGCAAGCGAGCGAGCCAGATATGAGAGCGAGCGAGCCAGACAGGAGAGCAAGCGAGCGAGCAAGATATGAGAGCGAGCGAGCCAGACATGAGAGCAAGCGAGCCAGATATGAGAGCGAGTGAGCCAGACATGAGAGCAAGCGAGCAAGCAAGATATGAGAGCAAGCGAGCGAGCCAGATGAGAGCAAGCGAGCGAGCCAGATATGCGAGCGAGCGAGCCAGATAAGAGAGTGAGCCAGACAAGAGAGCAAGCGAGCGAGCCAGATATGAGAGCGATCCAGACAAGAGAGCAAGCGAGCGAGCAAGATATGAGAGCGAGCGAGCCAGACATGAGAGCAAGCGAGCAAGATATGAGAGCGAGTGAGCCAAACATGAGAGCTAGCGAGCGAGCAAGATATGTGATCGAGCGAGCCAGATATGCAAGCAAGTCAGATAAGAGAGCGAGCCAGACAAGAGAGCAAGTGAGCGAGCCAGATATGACAGCAAGCGAGCGAGCCAGATATGAGAGCGAGCCAGACATGAGAGCGAGCCAGATATGAGAGCGAGCCAGATAAGAGAGCGAGCCAGACTAGAGAGCAAGTGAGCGAGCCAGATATGAGAGCAAACGAGCGAGCCAGATATGAGAGCTAGCGAGCGAGCCAGATATGAGAGCGAGCGAGATAAGAGAGCGAGCCAGACAAGAGAGCAAGCGAGCGAGCCAGATGAGAGCAAGTGAGCAAGCCAGATATGCGAGCGAGCGAGCCAGATAAGAGAGCGAGCCAGACAAGAGAGCAAGTGAGCGAGCCAGATATGAGAGCAAGCGAGCGAGCCAGATATGAGAGCAAGCGAGCGAGCCAGATATGAGAGCGAGCCAGATAAGAGAGCGAACAAGACAAGAGAGCAAGCGAGCGAGCCAGATATGAGAGCGAGGGAGCCATACATGAGAGCGAGCGAGCCAGACATGAGAGCAAGCGAGCGAGCAAGATATGAGAGCGAGCGAGCCAGACATGAGAGCAAGCGAGCGAGCCAGATATGAGAGCGAGTGAGCCAGACATGAGAGCAAGCGAGTGAGCAAGATATGAGATCGAGCGAGCCAGATATGCGAGCAAGTCAGATAAGAGAGCGAGCCAGACAAGAGAGCAAGTGAGCGAGCCAGATATGAGAGCAAGCGAGCGAGCCAGATATGAGAGCGAGCGAGATAAGAGAGCGAGCCAGACAAGAGAGCAAGCGAGCCAGATATGAGAGCAAGCGAGCGAGCCAGATATGAGAGCGAGGGAGCCAGATATGCGAGCGAGCGAGCCAGATAAGAGAGTGAGCCAGACAAGAGAGCAAGCGAGCGAGCCAGATATGCAAGCGAGCGAGCCAGATAAGAGAGCGAACCAGATAAGAGAGCAAGCGAGCGAGCCAGATATGAGAGCAAGCGAGCGAGCCAGATATGAGAGCGAGCGAGATAAGAGAGCGAGCCAGACAAGAGAGCAAGCGAGCCAGATATGAGAGCAAGCGAGCGAGCCAGATATGAGAGCGAGGGAGCCAGATATGAGAGTGAGCCAGACATGAGAGCAAGCGAGCGAGCCAGATATGAGAGCGAGCGAGCCAGACATGAGAGCAAGCGAGCGAGCCAGATATGAGAACGAGCCAGACATGAGAGCAAGCGAGCGAGCAAGATATGAGAGCGAGCCAGATAAGAGAGCGATCCAGACAAGAGAGCAAGCGAGCGAGCCAGATATGAGAGCGAGCAAGCCAGACATGAGAGCAAGCGAGCGAGCCAGATATGAGAGCGAGCGAGCCAGATATGCAAGCGAGCGAGCCAGATAAGAGAGCGAACCAGACAAGAGAGCAAGCGAGCGAGCCAGATATGAGAGCGAGCGAGCCAGACATGAGAGCAAGCGAGCGAGCCAGATATGAGAGCGAGCGAGCCAGACATGAGAGCAAGCGAGTGAGCCAGATATGAGAGCGAGCGAGACAGACATGAGAGCAAGCGAGCGAGCAAGATATGAGAGCGAGCGAGCCAGACATGAGAGCAAGTGAGCGAGCCAGATATGAGAGCAAGCGAGCGAGCCAGATATGAGAGCAAGCGAGCGAGCCAGATATGAGAGCGAGCCAGATAAGAGAGCGAACAAGACAAGAGAGCAAGCGAGCGAGAAAGATATGAGAGCGAGGAAGCCAGACATGAGAGCGAGCGAGCCAGACATGAGAGCAAGCGAGCGAGCAAGATATGAGAGCGAGCGAGCCAGACATGAGAGCAAGCGAGCGAGCCAGATATGAGAGCGAGTGAGCCAGACATGAGAGCAAGCGAGCGAGCAAGATATGAGATCGAGCGAGCCAAATATGCGAGCAAGTCAGATAAGAGAGCGAGCCAGACAAGAGAGCAAGTGAGCGAGCCAGATATGAGAGTAAGCGAGCGAGCCAGATATGAGAGCAAGCGAGTGAGCCAGATATGAGAGCGAGCGAGATAAGAGAGCGAGCCAGACAAGAGAGCAAGCGAGCCAGATATGAGAGCAAGCGAGCGAGCCAGATATGAGAGCGAGGGAGCCAGATATGCAAGCGAGCGAGCCAGATAAGAGAGCGAACCAGATAAGAGAGCAAGCGAGCGAGCCAGATATGAGAGCAAGCGAGCGAGCCAGATATGAGAGCGAGCGAGATAAGAGAGCGAGCCAGACAAGAGAGCAAGCGGGCGAGCCAGATGAGAGCAAGCGAGCAAGCCAGATATGCGAGCGAGCGAGCCAGATAAGAGAGCGAGCCAGACAAGAGAGCAAGTGAGCGAGCCAGATATGAGAGCAAGCGAGCGAGCCAGATATGAGAGCAAGCGAGCGAGCCAGATATGAGAGCGAGCCAGATAAGAGAGCGAACAAGACAAGAGAGCAAGCGAGCGAGCCAGATATGAGAGCGAGGGAGCCATACATGAGAGCGAGCGAGCCAGACATGAGAGCAAGCGAGCGAGCAAGATATGAGAGCGAGCGAGCCAGACATGAGAGCAAGCGAGCGAGCCAGATATGAGAGCGAGTGAGCCAGACATGAGAGCAAGCGAGTGAGCAAGATATGAGATCGAGCGAGCCAGATATGCGAGCAAGTCAGATAAGAGAGCGAGCCAGACAAGAGAGTAAGTGAGCGAGCCAGATATGAGAGCAAGCGAGCGAGCCAGATATGAGAGCGAGCGAGATAAGAGAGCGAGCCAGACAAGAGAGCAAGCGAGCCAGATATGAGAGCAAGCGAGCGAGCCAGATATGAGAGCGAGGGAGCCAGATATGCGAGCGAGCGAGCCAGATAAGAGAGTGAGCCAGACAAGAGAGCAAGCGAGCGAGCCAGATATGCAAGCGAGCGAGCCAGATAAGAGAGCGAACCAGATAAGAGAGCAAGCGAGCGAGCCAGATATGAGAGCAAGCGAGCGAGCCAGATATGAGAGCGAGCGAGATAAGAGAGCGAGCCAGACAAGAGAGCAAGCGAGCCAGATATGAGAGCAAGCGAGCGAGCCAGATATGAGAGCGAGGGAGCCAGATATGAGAGTGAGCCAGACATGAGAGCAAGCGAGCGAGCCAGATATGAGAGCGAGCGAGCCAGACATGAGAGCAAGCGAGCGAGCCAGATATGAGAACGAGCCAGACATGAGAGCAAGCGAGCGAGCAAGATATGAGAGCGAGCCAGATAAGAGAGCGATCCAGACAAGAGAGCAAGCGAGCGAGCCAGATATGAGAGCGAGCAAGCCAGACATGAGAGCAAGCGAGCGAGCCAGATATGAGAGCGAGCGAGCCAGATATGCAAGCGAGCGAGCCAGATAAGAGAGCGAACCAGACAAGAGAGCAAGCGAGCGAGCCAGATATGAGAGCGAGCGAGCCAGACATGAGAGCAAGCGAGCGAGCCAGATATGAGAGCGAGCGAGCCAGACATGAGAGCAAGCGAGTGAGCCAGATATGAGAGCGAGCGAGACAGACATGAGAGCAAGCGAGCGAGCAAGATATGAGAGCGAGCGAGCCAGACATGAGAGCAAGTGAGCGAGCCAGATATGAGAGCAAGCGAGCGAGCCAGATTTGAGAGCAAGCGAGCGAGCCAGATATGAGAGCGAGCCAGATAAGAGAGCGAACAAGACAAGAGAGCAAGCGAGCGAGAAAGATATGAGAGCGAGGAAGCCAGACATGAGAGCGAGCGAGCCAGACATGAGAGCAAGCGAGCGAGCAAGATATGAGAGCGAGCGAGCCAGACATGAGAGCAAGCGAGCGAGCCAGATATGAGCGCGAGTGAGCCAGACATGAGAGCAAGCGAGCGAGCAAGATATGAGATCGAGCGAGCCAAATATGCGAGCAAGTCAGATAAGAGAGCGAGCCAGACAAGAGAGCAAGTGAGCGAGCCAGATATGAGAGTAAGCGAGCGAGCCAGATATGAGAGCAAGCGAGTGAGCCAGATATGAGAGCGAGCGAGATAAGAGAGCGAGCCAGACAAGAGAGCAAGCGAGCCAGATATGAGAGCAAGCGAGCGAGCCAGATATGAGAGCGAGGGAGCCAGATATGCAAGCGAGCGAGCCAGATAAGAGAGCGAACCAGATAAGAGAGCAAGCGAGCGAGCCAGATATGAGAGCAAGCGAGCGAGCCAGATATGAGAGCGAGCGAGATAAGAGAGCGAGCCAGACAAGAGAGCAAGCGAGCCAGATATGAGAGCAAGCGAGCGAGCCAGATATGAGAGCGAGGGAGCCAGATATGCGAGCGAGCGAGCCAGATAAGAGAGCGAGCCAGACAAGAGAGCAAGCGAGCCAGATATGAGAGCAAGCGAGCGAGCCAGATATGAGAGCGAGGGAGCCAGATATGCGAGCGAGCGAGCCAGATAAGAGAGTGAGCCAGACAAGAGAGCAAGCGAGCGAGCCAGATATGCAAGCGAGCGAGCCAGATAAGAGAGCGAACCAGATAAGAGAGCAAGCGAGCGAGCCAGATATGAGAGCAAGCGAGCGAGCCAGATATGAGAGCGAGCGAGATAAGAGAGCGAGCCAGACAAGAGAGCAAGCGAGCGAGCCAGATATGAGAGCAAGCGAGCGAGCCAGATGAGAGCAAGCGAGCAAGCCAGATATGCGAGCGAGCGAGCCAGATAAGAGAGCGAGCCAGACAAGAGAGCAAGCGAGCCAGATATGAGAGCAAGCGAGCGAGCCAGATATGAGAGCGAGGGAGCCAGATATGCGAGCGAGCGAGCCAGATAAGAGAGTGAGCCAGACAAGAGAGCAAGCGAGCGAGCCAGATATGCAAGCAAGCGAGCCAGATAAGAGAGCGAACCAGATAAGAGAGCAAGCGAGCGAGCCAGATATGAGAGCAAGCGAGCGAGCCAGATATGAGAGCGAGCGAGATAAGAGAGCGAGCCAGACAAGAGAGCAAGCGAGCGAGCCAGATATGAGAGCAAGCGAGCGAGCCAGATGAGAGCAAGCGAGCAAGCCAGATATGCGAGCGAGCGAGCCAGATAAGAGAGCGAGTCAGACAAGAGAGCAAGCGAGCGAGCCAGATATGCGAGCGAGCGAGCCAGATATGAGAGCGAGCGAGCCAAACATGAGAGCAAGCGAGCGAGCCAGGTATGAGAGCAAGTGAGCCAGACATGAGAGCAATCGAGCGAGCCAGATATGAGAGCGAGCGAGCCAGACATGAGAGCAAGCGAGCGAGCCAGATATGAGAGCGAGTGAGCCAGACATGAGAGCAAGCGAGCGAGCCAGATATGAGAGTGAGCCAGACATGAGAGCAAGCGAGCGAGCCAGATATGAGAGCGAGCGAGCCAGACATGAGAGCAAGCGAGCGAGCCAGATATGAGAACGAGCCAGACATGAGAGCAAGCGAGCGAGCAAGATATGAGAGCGAGCCAGATAAGAGAGCGATCCAGACAAGAGAGCAAGCGAGCGAGCCAGATATGAGAGCGAGCAAGCCAGACATGAGAGCAAGCGAGCGAGCCAGATATGAGAGCGAGCGAGCCAGATATGCAAGCGAGCGAGCCAGATAAGAGAGCGAACCAGACAAGAGAGCAAGCGAGCGAGCCAGATATGAGAGCGAGCGAGCCAGACATGAGAGCAAGCGAGCGAGCCAGATATGAGAGCGAGCGAGCCAGACATGAGAGCAAGCGAGCGAGCCAGATAGGAGAGCGAGCGAGACAGACATGAGAGCAAGCGAACGAGCAAGATATGAGAGCGAGCGAGCCAGACATGAGAGCAAGTGAGCGAGCCAGATATGAGAGCAAGCGAGCGAGCCAGATATGAGAGCAAGCGAGCGAGCCAGATATGAGAGCGAGCCAGATAAGAGAGCGAACAAGACAAGAGAGCAAGCGAGCGAGCCAGATATGAGAGCGAGGAAGCCAGACATGAGAGCGAGCGAGCCAGACATGAGAGCAAGCGAGCGAGCAAGATATGAGAGCGAGCGAGCCAGACATGAGAGCAAGCGAGCGAGCCAGATATGAGAGCGAGTGAGCCAGACATGAGAGCAAGCGAGCGAGCAAGATATGAGATCGAGCGAGCCAAATATGCGATCAAGTCAGATAAGAGAGCGAGCCAGACAAGAGAGCAAGTGAGCGAGCCAGATATGAGAGTAAGCGAGCGAGCCAGATATGAGAGCAAGCGAGTGAGCCAGATATGAGAGCGAGCGAGATAAGAGAGCGAGCCAGACAAGAGAGCAAGCGAGCCAGATATGAGAGCAAGCGAGCGAGCCAGATATGAGAGCGAGGGAGCCAGATATGCGAGCGAGCGAGCCAGATAAGAGAGTGAGCCAGACAAGAGAGCAAGCGAGCGAGCCAGATATGCAAGCGAGCGAGCCAGATAAGAGAGCGAACCAGATAAGAGAGCAAGCGAGCGAGCCAGATATGAGAGCAAGCGAGCGAGCCAGATATGAGAGCGAGCGAGATAAGAGAGCGAGCCAGACAAGAGAGCAAGCGAGCGAGCCAGATATGAGAGTAAGCGAGCGAGCCAGATATGAGAGCAAGCGAGTGAGCCAGATATGAGAGCGAGCGAGATAAGAGAGCGAGCCAGACAAGAGAGCAAGCGAGCCAGATATGAGAGCAAGCGAGCGAGCCAGATATGAGAGCGAGGGAGCCAGATATGCGAGCGAGCGAGCCAGATAAGAGAGTGAGCCAGACAAGAGAGCAAGCGAGCGAGCCAGATATGCAAGCGAGCGAGCCAGATAAGAGAGCGAACCAGATAAGAGAGCAAGCGAGCGAGCCAGATATGAGAGCAAGCGAGCGAGCCAGATGAGAGCAAGCGAGCAAGCCAAATATGCGAGCGAGCGAGCCAGATAAGAGAGCGAGTCAGACAAGAGAGCAAGCGAGCGAGCCAGATATGCGAGCGAGCGAGCCAGATATGAGAGCGAGTGAGCCAAACATGAGAGCAAGCGAGCGAGCCAGGTATGAGAGCAAGTGAGCCAGACATGAGAGCAATCGAGCGAGCCAGATATGAGAGCGAGCGAGCCAGACATGAGAGCAAGCGAGCGAGCCAGATATGAGAGCGAGCGAGCCAGACATGAGAGCAAGCGAGCGAGCCAGGTATGAGAGCAAGTGAGCCAGACATGAGAGCAATCGAGCGAGCCAGATATGAGAGCGAGCGAGCCAGACATGAGAGCAAGCGAGCGAGTCAGATATGAGAGCAAGCGAGCCAGACATGAGAGCAAGCGAGCGAGCCAGATATGAGAGCGAGCCAGACATGAGAGCGAGCCAGATATGAGAGCGAGCCAGATAAGAGAGCGAGCCAGACAAGAGAGCAAGCGAGCGAGCCAGATATGAGAGCGAGTGAGCCAGACATGAGAGCAAGCGAGCGAGCCAGATATGAGAGCGAGCGAGCCAGACATGAGAGCAAGCGAGCGACCCAGATATGAGAGCGAGACAGACATGAGAGCAAGCGAGCGAGCAAGATATGAGAGCGAGCGAGCCAGACATGAGAGCAAGCGAGCAAGCCAGATATGAGAGCGAGTGAGCCAGACATGAGGGCAAGCCAGCGAGAAAGATTTGAGATCGAGCGAACCAGACATGAGAGCAAGCGAGCGAGCAAGATATGAGATCGAGCGAGCCAGATATGCGAGCAAGCGAGCGAGCCAGATATGAGAGCGAGGGAGCCAGATATGCGAGCGAGCGAGCCAGATAAGAGAGTGAGCCAGACAAGAGAGCAAGCGAGCGAGCCAGATATGCAAGCGAGCGAGCCAGATAAGAGAGCGAACCAGATAAGAGAGCAAGCGAGCGGGCCAGATATGAGAGCAAGCGAGCGAGCCAGATATGAGAGCGAGCGAGATAAGAGAGCGAGCCAGACAAGAGAGCAAGCGAGCCAGATATGAGAGCAAGCGAGCGAGCCAGATATGAGAGCGAGGGAGCCAGATATGCGAGCGAGCGAGCCAGATAAGAGAGCGAGCCAGACAAGAGAGCAAGCGAGCCAGATATGAGAGCAAGCGAGCGAGCCAGATATGAGAGCGAGGGAGCCAGATATGCGAGCGAGCGAGCCAGATAAGAGAGTGAGCCAGACAAGAGAGCAAGCGAGCGAGCCAGATATGCAAGCGAGCGAGCCAGATAAGAGAGCGAACCAGATAAGAGAGCAAGCGAGCGAGCCAGATATGAGAGCAAGCGAGCGAGCCAGATATGAGAGCGAGCGAGATAAGAGAGCGAGCCAGACAAGAGAGCAAGCGAGCGAGCCAGATATGAGAGCAAGCGAGCGAGCCAGATGAGAGCAAGCGAGCAAGCCAGATATGCGAGCGAGCGAGCCAGATAAGAGAGCGAGCCAGACAAGAGAGCAAGCGAGCCAGATATGAGAGCAAGCGAGCGAGCCAGATATGAGAGCGAGGGAGCCAGATATGCGAGCGAGCGAGCCAGATAAGAGAGTGAGCCAGACAAGAGAGCAAGCGAGCGAGCCAGATATGCAAGCGAGCGAGCCAGATAAGAGAGCGAACCAGATAAGAGAGCAAGCGAGCGAGCCAGATATGAGAGCAAGCGATATGAGAGCAAGCGAGCGAGCCAGATATGAGAGCGAGCGAGCCAGACATGAGAGCAAGCGAGCGAGCCAGATATGAGAACGAGCCAGACATGAGAGCAAGCGAGCGAGCAAGATATGAGAGCGAGCCAGATAAGAGAGCGATCCAGACAAGAGAGCAAGCGAGCGAGCCAGATATGAGAGCGAGCAAGCCAGACATGAGAGCAAGCGAGCGAGCCAGATATGAGAGCGAGCGAGCCAGATATTCAAGCGAGCGAGCCAGATAAGAGAGCGAACCAGACAAGAGAGCAAGCGAGCGAGCCAGATATGAGAGCGAGCGAGCCAGACATGAGAGCAAGCGAGCGAGCCAGATATGAGAGCGAGCGAGCCAGACATGAGAGCAAGCGAGCGAGCCAGATATGAGAGCGAGCGAGACAGACATGAGAGCAAGCGAGCGAGCAAGATATGAGAGCGAGCGAGCCAGACATGAGAGCAAGTGGGCGAGCCAGATATGAGAGCAAGCGAGCGAGCCAGATATGAGAGCAAGCGAGCGAGCCAGATATGAGAGCGAGCCAGATAAGAGAGCGAACAAGACAAGAGAGCAAGCGAGCGAGCCAGATATGAGAGCGAGGAAGCCAGACATGAGAGCGAGCGAGCCAGACATGAGAGCAAGCGAGCGAGCAAGATATGAGAGCGAGCGAGCCAGACATGAGAGCAAGCGAGCGAGCCAGATATGAGAGCGAGTGAGCCAGACATGAGAGCAAGCGAGCGAGCAAGATATGAGATCGAGCGAGCCAAATATGCGAGCAAGTCAGATAAGAGAGCGAGCCAGACAAGAGAGCAAGTGAGCGAGCCAGATATGAGAGTAAGCGAGCGAGCCAGATATGAGAGCAAGCGAGTGAGCCAGATATGAGAGCGAGCGAGATAAGAGAGCGAGCCAGACAAGAGAGCAAGCGAGCCAGATATGAGAGCAAGCGAGCGAGCCAGATATGAGAGCGAGGGAGCCAGATATGCGAGCGAGCGAGCCAGATAAGAGAGTGAGCCAGACAAGAGAGCAAGCGAGCGAGCCAGATATGCAAGCGGGCGAGCCAGATAAGAGAGCGAACCAGATAAGAGAGCAAGCGAGCGGGCCAGATATGAGAGCAAGCGAGCGAGCCAGATATGAGAGCGAGCGAGATAAGAGAGCGAGCCAGACAAGAGAGCAAGCGAGCCAGATATGAGAGCAAGCGAGCGAGCCAGATATGAGAGCGAGGGAGCCAGATATGCGAGCGAGCGAGCCAGATAAGAGAGCGAGCCAGACAAGAGAGCAAGCGAGCCAGATATGAGAGCAAGCGAGCGAGCCAGATATGAGAGCGAGGGAGCCAGATATGCGAGCGAGCGAGCCAGATAAGAGAGTGAGCCAGACAAGAGAGCAAGCGAGCGAGCCAGATATGCAAGCGAGCGAGCCAGATAAGAGAGCGAACCAGATAAGAGAGCAAGCGAGCGAGCCAGATATGAGAGCAAGCGAGCGAGCCAGATATGAGAGCGAGCGAGATAAGAGAGCGAGCCAGACAAGAGAGCAAGCGAGCGAGCCAGATATGAGAGCAAGCGAGCGAGCCAGATGAGAGCAAGCGAGCAAGCCAGATATGCGAGCGAGCGAGCCAGATAAGAGAGCGAGCCAGACAAGAGAGCAAGCGAGCCAGATATGAGAGCAAGCGAGCGAGCCAGATATGAGAGCGAGGGAGCCAGATATGCGAGCGAGCGAGCCAGATAAGAGAGTGAGCCAGACAAGAGAGCAAGCGAGCGAGCCAGATATGCAAGCGAGCGAGCCAGATAAGAGAGCGAACCAGATAAGAGAGCAAGCGAGCGAGCCAGATATGAGAGCAAGCGAGCGAGCCAGATATGAGAGCGAGCAAGATAAGAGAGCGAGCCAGACAAGAGAGCAAGCGAGCGAGCCAGATATGAGAGCAAGCGAGCGAGCCAGATGAGAGCAAGCGAGCAAGCCAGATATGCGAGCGAGCGAGCCAGATAAGAGAGCGAGCCAGACAAGAGAGCAAGCGAGCCAGATATGAGAGCAAGCGAGCGAGCCAGATATGAGAGCGAGGGAGCCAGATATGCGAGCGAGCGAGCCAGATAAGAGAGTGAGCCAGACAAGAGAGCAAGCGAGCGAGCCAGATATGCAAGCGAGCGAGCCAGATAAGAGAGCGAACCAGATAAGAGAGCAAGCGAGCGAGCCAGATATGAGAGCAAGCGAGCGAGCCAGATATGAGAGCGAGCAAGATAAGAGAGCGAGCCAGACAAGAGAGCAAGCGAGCGAGCCAGATATGAGAGCAAGCGAGCGAGCCAGATGAGAGCAAGCGAGCAAGCCAGATATGCGAGCGAGCGAGCCAGATAAGAGAGCGAGTCAGACAAGAGAGCAAGCGAGCGAGCCAGATATGCGAGCGAGCGAGCCAGATATGAGAGCGAGCGAGCCAAACATGAGAGCAAGCGAGCGAGCCAGGTATGAGAGCAAGTGAGCCAGACATGAGAGCAATCGAGCGAGCCAGATATGAGAGCGAGCGAGCCAGACATGAGAGCAAGCGAGCGAGCCAGATATGAGAGCGAGTGAGCCAGACATGAGAGCAAGCGAGCGAGCCAGATATGAGAGTGAGCCAGACATGAGAGCAAGCGAGCGAGCCAGATATGAGAGCGAGCGAGCCAGACATGAGAGCAAGCGAGCGAGCCAGATATGAGAACGAGCCAGACATGAGAGCAAGCGAGCGAGCAAGATATGAGAGCGAGCCAGATAAGAGAGCGATCCAGACAAGAGAGCAAGCGAGCGAGCCAGATATGAGAGCGAGCAAGCCAGACATGAGAGCAAGCGAGCGAGCCAGATATGAGAGCGAGCGAGCCAGATATGCAAGCGAGCGAGCCAGATAAGAGAGCGAACCAGACAAGAGAGCAAGCGAGCGAGCCAGATATGTGAGCGAGCGAGCCAGACATGAGAGCAAGCGAGTGAGCCAGATATGAGAGCGAGCGAGCCAGACATGAGAGCAAGCGAGCGAGCCAGATATGAGAGCGAGCGAGACAGACATGAGAGCAAGCGAGCGAGCAAGATATGAGAGCGAGCGAGCCAGACATGAGAGCAAGTGAGCGAGCCAGATATGAGAGCAAGCGAGCGAGCCAGATATGAGAGCAAGCGAGCGAGCCAGATATGAGAGCGAGCCAGATAAGAGAGCGAACAAGACAAGAGAGCAAGCGAGCGAGCCAGATATGAGAGCGAGGAAGCCAGACATGAGAGCGAGCGAGCCAGACATGAGAGCAAGCGAGCTAGCAAGATATGAGAGCGAGCGAGCCAGACATGAGAGCAAGCGAGCGAGCCAGATATGAGAGCGAGTGAGCCAGACATGAGAGCAAGCGAGCGAGCAAGATATGAGATCGAGCGAGCCAAATAAGCGAGCAAGTCAGATAAGAGAGCGAGCCAGACAAGAGAGCAAGTGAGCGAGCCAGATATGAGAGTAAGCGAGCGAACCAGATATGAGAGCAAGCGAGTGAGCCAGATATGAGAGCGAGCGAGATAAGAGAGCGAGCCAGACAAGAGAGCAAGCGAGCCAGATATGAGAGCAAGCGAGCGAGCCAGATATGAGAGCGAGGGAGCCAGATATGCGAGCGAGCGAGCCAGATAAGAGAGTGAGCCAGACAAGAGAGCAAGCGAGCGAGCCAGATATGCAAGCGAGCGAGCCAGATAAGAGAGCGAACCAGATAAGAGAGCAAGCGAGCGAGCCAGATATGAGAGCAAGCGAGCGAGCCAGATATGAGAGCGAGCGAGATAAGAGAGCGAGCCAGACAAGAGAGCAAGCGAGCGAGCCAGATATGAGAGCAAGCGAGCGAGCCAGATGAGAGCAAGCGAGCAAGCCAAATATGCGAGCGAGCGAGCCAGATAAGAGAGCGAGTCAGACAAGAGAGCAAGCGAGCGAGCCAGATATGCGAGCGAGCGAGCCAGATATGAGAGCGAGTGAGCCAAACATGAGAGCAAGCGAGCGAGCCAGGTATGAGAGCAAGTGAGCCAGACATGAGAGCAATCGAGCGAGCCAGATATGAGAGCGAGCGAGCCAGACATGAGAGCAAGCGAGCGAGCCAGATATGAGAGCGAGCGAGCCAGACATGAGAGCAAGCGAGCGAGCCAGGTATGAGAGCAAGTGAGCCAGACATGAGAGCAATCGAGCGAGCCAGATATGAGAGCGAGCGAGCCAGACATGAGAGCAAGCGAGCGAGTCAGATATGAGAGCAAGCGAGCCAGACATGAGAGCAAGCGAGCGAGCCAGATATGAGAGCGAGCCAGACATGAGAGCGAGCCAGATATGAGAGCGAGCCAGATAAGAGAGCGAGCCAGACAAGAGAGCAAGCGAGCGAGCCAGATATGAGAGCGAGTGAGCCAGACATGAGAGCAAGCGAGCGAGCCAGATATGAGAGCGAGCGAGCCAGACATGAGAGCAAGCGAGCGACCCAGATATGAGAGCGAGACAGACATGAGAGCAAGCGAGCGAGCAAGATATGAGAGCGAGCGAGCCAGACATGAGAGCAAGCGAGCGAGCCAGATATGAGAGCGAGTGAGCCAGACATGAGGGCAAGCCAGCGAGAAAGATTTGAGATCGAGCGAACCAGACATGAGAGCAAGCGAGCGAGCAAGATATGAGATCGAGCGAGCCAGATATGCGAGCAAGTCAGATAAGAGAGCGAGCCAGACAAGAGAGCAAGCGAGCGAGCCAGATATGAGAGCGAGCAAGCCAGACATGAGAGCAAGCGAGCGAGCCAGATATGAGAGCGAGCGAGCCAGATATGCAAGCGAGCGAGCCAGATAAGAGAGCGAACCAGACAAGAGAGCAAGCGAGCGAGCCAGATATGAGAGCGAGCGAGCCAGACATGAGAGCAAGCGAGCGAGCCAGATATGAGAGCGAGCGAGCCAGACATGAGAGCAAGCGAGCGAGCCAGATATGAGAGCGAGCGAGACAGACATGAGAGCAAGCGAGCGAGCAAGATATGAGAGCGAGCGAGCCAGACATGAGAGCAAGTGAGCGAGCCAGATATGAGAGCAAGCGAGCGAGCCAGATATGAGAGCAAGCGAGCGAGCCAGATATGAGAGCGAGCCAGATAAGAGAGCGAACAAGACAAGAGAGCAAGCGAGCGAGCCAGATATGAGAGCGAGGAAGCCAGACATGAGAGCGAGCGAGCCAGACATGAGAGCAAGCGAGCGAGCAAGATATGAGAGCGAGCGAGCCAGACATGAGAGCAAGCGAGCGAGCCAGATATGAGAGCGAGTGAGCCAGACATGAGAGCAAGCGAGCGAGCAAGATATGAGATCGAGCGAGCCAAATATGCGAGCAAGTCAGATAAGAGAGCGAGCCAGACAAGAGAGCAAGTGAGCGAGCCAGATATGAGAGTAAGCGAGCGAGCCAGATATGAGAGCAAGCGAGTGAGCCAGATATGAGAGCGAGCGAGATAAGAGAGCGAGCCAGACAAGAGAGCAAGCGAGCCAGATATGAGAGCAAGCGAGCGAGCCAGATATGAGAGCGAGGGAGCCAGATATGCGAGCGAGCGAGCCAGATAAGAGAGTGAGCCAGACAAGAGAGCAAGCGAGCGAGCCAGATATGCAAGCGAGCGAGCCAGATAAGAGAGCGAACCAGATAAGAGAGCAAGCGAGCGAGCCAGATATGAGAGCAAGCGAGCGAGCCAGATATGAGAGCGAGCGAGATAAGAGAGCGAGCCAGACAAGAGAGCAAGCGAGCGAGCCAGATATGAGAGCAAGCGAGCGAGCCAGATGAGAGCAAGCGAGCAAGCCAAATATGCGAGCGAGCGAGCCAGATAAGAGAGCGAGTCAGACAAGAGAGCAAGCGAGCGAGCCAGATATGCGAGCGAGCGAGCCAGATATGAGAGCGAGTGAGCCAAACATGAGAGCAAGCGAGCGAGCCAGGTATGAGAGCAAGTGAGCCAGACATGAGAGCAATCGAGCGAGCCAGATATGAGAGCGAGCGAGCCAGACATGAGAGCAAGCGAGCGAGCCAGATATGAGAGCGAGCGAGCCAGACATGAGAGAAAGCGAGCGAGCCAGGTATGAGAGCAAGTGAGCCAGACATGAGAGCAATCGAGCGAGCCAGATATGAGAGCGAGCGAGCCAGACATGAGAGCAAGCGAGCGAGTCAGATATGAGAGCAAGCGAGCCAGACATGAGAGCAAGCGAGCGACCCAGATATGAGAGCGAGACAGACATGAGAGCAAGCGAGCGAGCAAGATATGAGAGCGAGCGAGCCAGACATGAGAGCAAGCGAGCGAGCCAGATATGAGAGCGAGTGAGCCAGACATGAGGGCAAGCCAGCGAGAAAGATTTGAGATCGAGCGAACCAGACATGAGAGCAAGCGAGCGAGCAAGATATGAGATCGAGCGAGCCAGATATGCGAGCAAGTCAGATAAGAGAGCGAGCCAGACAAGAGAGCAAGCGAGCGAGCCAGATATGAGAGCGAGCAAGCCAGACATGAGAGCAAGCGAGCGAGCCAGATATGAGAGCGAGCGAGCCAGATATGCAAGCGAGCGAGCCAGATAAGAGAGCGAACCAGACAAGAGAGCAAGCGAGCGAGCCAGATATGAGAGCGAGCGAGCCAGACATGAGAGCAAGCGAGCGAGCCAGATATGAGAGCGAGCGAGCCAGACATGAGAGCAAGCGAGCGAGCCAGATATGAGAGCGAGCGAGACAGACATGAGAGCAAGCGAGCGAGCAAGATATGAGAGCGAGCGAGCCAGACATGAGAGCAAGTGAGCGAGCCAGATATGAGAGCAAGCGAGCGAGCCAGATATGAGAGCAAGCGAGCGAGCCAGATATGAGAGCGAGCCAGATAAGAGAGCGAACAAGACAAGAGAGCAAGCGAGCGAGCCAGATATGAGAGCGAGGAAGCCAGACATGAGAGCGAGCGAGCCAGACATGAGAGCAAGCGAGCGAGCAAGATATGAGAGCGAGCGAGCCAGACATGAGAGCAAGCGAGCGAGCCAGATATGAGAGCGAGTGAGCCAGACATGAGAGCAAGCGAGCGAGCAAGATATGAGATCGAGCGAGCCAAATATGCGAGCAAGTCAGATAAGAGAGCGAGCCAGACAAGAGAGCAAGTGAGCGAGCCAGATATGAGAGTAAGCGAGCGAGCCAGATATGAGAGCAAGCGAGTGAGCCAGATATGAGAGCGAGCGAGATAAGAGAGCGAGCCAGACAAGAGAGCAAGCGAGCCAGATATGAGAGCAAGCGAGCGAGCCAGATATGAGAGCGAGGGAGCCAGATATGCGAGCGAGCGAGCCAGATAAGAGAGTGAGCCAGACAAGAGAGCAAGCGAGCGAGCCAGATATGCAAGCGAGCGAGCCAGATAAGAGAGCGAACCAGATAAGAGAGCAAGCGAGCGAGCCAGATATGAGAGCAAGCGAGCGAGCCAGATATGAGAGCGAGCGAGATAAGAGAGCGAGCCAGACAAGAGAGCAAGCGAGCGAGCCAGATATGAGAGCAAGCGAGCGAGCCAGATGAGAGCAAGCGAGCAAGCCAAATATGCGAGCGAGCGAGCCAGATAAGAGAGCGAGTCAGACAAGAGAGCAAGCGAGCGAGCCAGATATGCGAGCGAGCGAGCCAGATATGAGAGCGAGTGAGCCAAACATGAGAGCAAGCGAGCGAGCCAGGTATGAGAGCAAGTGAGCCAGACATGAGAGCAATCGAGCGAGCCAGATATGAGAGCGAGCGAGCCAGACATGAGAGCAAGCGAGCGAGCCAGATATGAGAGCGAGCGAGCCAGACATGAGAGAAAGCGAGCGAGCCAGGTATGAGAGCAAGTGAGCCAGACATGAGAGCAATCGAGCGAGCCAGATATGAGAGCGAGCGAGCCAGACATGAGAGCAAGCGAGCGAGTCAGATATGAGAGCAAGCGAGCCAGACATGAGAGCAAGCGAGCGAGCCAGATATGAGAGCGAGCCAGACATGAGAGCGAGCCAGATATGAGAGCGAGCCAGATAAGAGAGCGAGCCAGACAAGAGAGCAAGCGAGCGAGCCAGATATGAGAGCGAGTGAGCCAGACATGAGAGCAAGCGAGCGAGCCAGATATGAGAGCGAGCGAGCCAGACATGAGAGCAAGCGAGCGACCCAGATATGAGAGCGAGACAGACATGAGAGCAAGCGAGCGAGCAAGATATGAGAGCGAGCGAGCCAGACATGAGAGCAAGCGAGCGAGCCAGATATGAGAGCGAGTGAGCCAGACATGAGGGCAAGCCAGCGAGAAAGATTTGAGATCGAGCGAACCAGACATGAGAGCAAGCGAGCGAGCAAGATATGAGATCGAGCGAGCCAGATATGCGAGCAAGTCAGATAAGAGAGCGAGCCAGACAAGAGAGCAAGTGAGCGAGCCAGATATGAGAGCAAGCAAGCGACCCAGATATGAGAGCGAGCGAGGTAAGAGAGCGAGCCAGACAAGAGAGCAAGCGAGCGAGCCAGATATGAGAGCAAGCGAGCGAGCCAGATATGAGAGCAAGCGAGCGAGCCAGATATGAGAGCAAGCGAGCGAGCCAGATATGAGAGCGAGCGAGCCAGACATGAGAGCAAGCGAGCGAGCCAGATATGAGAGCGAGCCAGACATGAGAGCAAGCGAGCGAGGCAGATATGAGAGCGAGCGAGACAGACATGAGAGCAAGCGAGCAAGCCAGATATGAGAGCAAGTGAGCCAAACATGAGAGCAAGCCAGCGAGAAAGATATGAGATCGAGCGAGCCAGTTATGCGAACGAGCCAGGTAAGAGAGCGAGCCAGACAAGAGAGCAAGTGAGCGAGCCAGATATGAGAGCAAGCGAGCGAGCCAGATATGAGAGCAAGCGAGCGAGCCAGATATGAGAGCGAGCCAGATAAGAGAGCGAACAAGACAAGAGAGCAAGCGAGCGAGCCAGATATGAGAGCGAGGGAGCCAGACATGAGAGCGAGCGAGCCAGACATGAGAGCAAGCGAGCGAGCAAGATATGAGAGCGAGCGAGCCAGACATGAGAGCAAGCGAGCGAGCCAGATATGAGAGCGAGTGAGCAAGACATGAGAGCAAGCGAGCGAGCAAGATATGAGATCGAGCGAGCCAGATATGCGAGCAAGTCAGATAAGAGAACGAGCCAGACAAGAGAGCAAGTGAGCGAGCCAGATATGAGAGCGAGCGAGCCAGACATGAGAGCAAGCGAGCGAGCCAGGTATGAGAGCAAGTGAGCCAGACATGAGAGCAATCGAGCGAGCCAGATATGAGAGCGAGCGAGCCAGACATGAGAGCAAGCGAGCGAGCCAGATATGAGAGCGAGCGAGACAGACATGAGAGCAAGCGAGCGAGCAAGATATGAGAGCGAGCGAGCCAGACATGAGAGCAAGTGAGCGAGCCAGATATGAGAGCAAGCGAGCGAGCCAGATATGAGAGCAAGCGAGCGAGCCAGATATGAGAGCGAGCCAGATAAGAGAGCGAACAAGACAAGAGAGCAAGCGAGCGAGCCAGATATGAGAGCGAGGAAGCCAGACATGAGAGCGAGCGAGCCAGACATGAGAGCAAGCGAGCGAGCAAGATATGAGAGCGAGCGAGCCAGACATGAGAGCAAGCGAGCGAGCCAGATATGAGAGCGAGTGAGCCAGACATGAGAGCAAGCGAGCGAGCAAGATATGAGATCGAGCGAGCCAAATAAGCGAGCAAGTCAGATAAGAGAGCGAGCCAGACAAGAGAGCAAGTGAGCGAGCCAGATATGAGAGTAAGCGAGCGAGCCAGATATGAGAGCAAGCGAGTGAGCCAGATATGAGAGCGAGCGAGATAAGAGAGCGAGCCAGACAAGAGAGCAAGCGAGCAAGCCAGATATGCAAGCGAGCGAGCCAGATAAGAGAGCGAACCAGATAAGAGAGCAAGCGAGCGAGCCAGATATGAGAGCAAGCGAGCGAGCCAGATATGAGAGCGAGCAAGATAAGAGAGCGAGCCAGACAAGAGAGCAAGCGAGCGAGCCAGATATGAGAGCAAGCGAGCGAGCCAGATGAGAGCAAGCGAGCAAGCCAGATATGCGAGCGAGCGAGCCAGATAAGAGAGCGAGTCAGACAAGAGAGCAAGCGAGCGAGCCAGATATGCGAGCGAGCGAGCCAGATATGAGAGCAAGCGAGCCAAACATGAGAGCAAGCGAGCAAGCCAGGTATGAGAGCAATCGAGCGAGCCAGATATGAGAGCGAGCGAGCCAGACATGAGAGCAAGCGAGCGAGCCAGATATGAGAGCGAGTGAGCCAGACATGAGAGCAAGCGAGCGAGCCAGATATGAGAGTGAGCCAGACATGAGAGCAAGCGAGCGAGCCAGATATGAGAGCGAGCGAGCCAGACATGAGAGCAAGCGAGCGAGCCAGATATGAGAACGAGCCAGACATGAGAGCAAGCGAGCGAGCAAGATATGAGAGCGAGCCAGATAAGAGAGCGATCCAGACAAGAGAGCAAGCGAGCGAGCCAGATATGAGAGCGAGCAAGCCAGACATGAGAGCAAGCGAGCGAGCCAGATATGAGAGCGAGCGAGCCAGATATGCAAGCGAGCGAGCCAGATAAGAGAGCGAACCAGACAAGAGAGCAAGCGAGCGAGCCAGATATGTGAGCGAGCGAGCCAGACATGAGAGCAAGCGAGCGAGCCAGATATGAGAGCGAGCGAGCCAGACATGAGAGCAAGCGAGCGAGCCAGATATGAGAGCGAGCGAGACAGACATGAGAGCAAGCGAGCGAGCAAGATATGAGAGCGAGCGAGCCAGACATGAGAGCAAGTGAGCGAGCCAGATATGAGAGCAAGCGAGCGAGCCAGATATGAGAGCGAGCCAGATAAGAGAGCGAACAAGACAAGAGAGCAAGCGAGCGAGCCAGATATGAGAGCGAGGAAGCCAGACATGAGAGTGAGCGAGCCAGACATGAGAGCAAGCGAGCGAGCAAGATATGAGAGCGAGCGAGCCAGACATGAGAGCAAGCGAGCGAGCCAGATATGAGAGCGAGTGAGCCAGACATGAGAGCAAGCGAGCGAGCAAGATATGAGATCGAGCGAGCCAAATAAGCGAGCAAGTCAGATAAGAGAGCGAGCCAGACAAGAGAGCAAGTGAGCGAGCCAGATATGAGAGTAAGCGAGCGAGCCAGATATGAGAGCAAGCGAGTGAGCCAGATATGAGAGCGAGCGAGATAAGAGAGTGAGCCAGACAAGAGAGCAAGCGAGCCAGATATGAGAGCAAGCGAGCGAGCCAGATATGAGAGCGAGGGAGCCAGATATGCGAGCGAGCGAGCCAGATAAGAGAGTGAGCCAGACAAGAGAGCAAGCGAGCGAGCCAGATATGCAAGCGAGCGAGCCAGATAAGAGAGCGAACCAGATAAGAGAGCAAGCGAGCGAGCCAGATATGAGAGCAAGCGAGCGAGCCAGATATGAGAGCGAGCGAGATAAGAGAGCGAGCCAGACAAGAGAGCAAGCGAGCGAGCCAGATATGAGAGCAAGCGAGCGAGCCAGATGAGAGCAAGCGAGCAAGCCAAATATGCGAGCGAGCGAGCCAGATAAGAGAGCGAGTCAGACAAGAGAGCAAGCGAGCGAGCCAGATATGCGAGCGAGCGAGCCAGATATGAGAGCGAGTGAGCCAAACATGAGAGCAAGCGAGCGAGCCAGGTATGAGAGCAAGTGAGCCAGACATGAGAGCAATCGAGCGAGCCAGATATGAGAGCGAGCGAGCCAGACATGAGAGCAAGCGAGCGAGCCAGATATGAGAGCGAGCGAGCCAGACATGAGAGCAAGCGAGCGAGCCAGGTATGAGAGCAAGTGAGCCAGACATGAGAGCAATCGAGCGAGCCAGATATGAGAGCAAGCGAGCGAGCCAGATATGAGAGCAAGCGAGCGAGCCAGTTATGCGAGCGAGCCAGATATGAGAGCGAGCGAGCCAGACATGAGAGCAAGCGAGCGAGCCAGATATGAGAGCGAGTGAGCCAGACATGAGAGCAAGCGAGCGAGCCAAATATGAGAGCGAGCCAGACATGAGAGCGAGCCAGATATGAGAGCGAGCCAGATAAGAGAGCGAGCCAGACAAGAGAGCAAGTGAGCGAGCCAGATATGAGAGCAAACGAGCGAGCCAGATATGAGAGCTAGCGAGCGAGCCAGATATGAGAGCGAGCGAGATAAGAGAGCGAGCCAGACAAGAGAGCAAGCGAGCGAGCCAGATATGAGAGCAAGCGAGCGAGCCAGATGAGAGCAAGCGAGCAAGCCAGATATGCGAGCGAGCGAGCCAGATAAGAGAGCGAGCCAGACAAGAGAGCAAGCGAGCGAGCCAGATATGCGAGCGAGCGAGCCAGATATGAGAGCGAGCGAGCCAGACATGAGAGCAAGCGAGCAAGGCAGGTATGAGAGCAAGCGAGCCAGACATGAGAGCAATCGAGCGAGCCAGATATGAGAGCGAGCGAGCCAGACATGAGAGCAAGCGAGCGAGCCAGATATGAGAGCGAACGAGCCAGACATGAGAGCAAGCGAGCAAGCCAAATATGAGAGCGAGCCAGACATGAGAGCGAGCCAGATATGAGAGCGAGCCAGATAAGAGAGCGAGCCAGACAAGAGAGCAAGTGAGTGAGCCAGATATGAGAGCAAACGAGCGAGCCAGATATGAGAGCAAGCGAGCGAGCCAGATATGAGAGCGAGCGAGATAAGAGAGCGAGCCAGACAAGAGAGCAAGCGAGCGAGCCAGATATGAGAGCAAGCGAGCGAGCCAGATGAGAGCAAGCGAGCGAGCCAGATATGCGAGCGAGCGAGCCAGATAAGAGAGCAAGCCAGACAAGAGAGCAAGCGAGCGAGCCAGATATGCGAGCGAGCAAGCCAGATAAGAGAGTGAGCTAGACAAGAGAGCAAGCAAGTGAGCCAGATATGCGAGCGAGCGAGCCAGATATGAGAGCGAGCGAGCCAGACAAGAGAGCAAGCAAGCGAGCCAGATATGCAAGCGAGCGAGCCAGATAAGAGAGCGAACCAGATAAGAGAGCAAGCGAGCGAGCCAGATATGAGAGCAAGCGAGCGAGCCAGATATGAGAGCGAGCGAGATAAGAGAGCGAGCCAGACAAGAGAGCAAGCGAGCGAGCCAGATATGAGAGCAAGCGAGCGAGCCAGATGAGAGCAAGCGAGCAAGCCAAATATGCGAGCGAGCGAGCCAGATAAGAGAGCGAGTCAGACAAGAGAGCAAGCGAGCGAGCCAGATATGCGAGCGAGCGAGCCAGATATGAGAGCGAGTGAGCCAAACATGAGAGCAAGCGAGCGAGCCATGTATGAGAGCAAGTGAGCCAGACATGAGAGCAATCGAGCGAGCCAGATATGAGAGCGAGCGAGCCAGACATGAGAGCAAGCGAGCGAGCCAGATATGAGAGCGAGCGAGCCAGACATGAGAGCAAGCGAGCGAGCCAGGTATGAGAGCAAGTGAGCCAGACATGAGAGCAATCGAGCGAGCCAGATATGAGAGCGAGCGAGCCAGACATGAGAGCAAGCGAGCGAGTCAGATATGAGAGCAAGCGAGCCAGACATGAGAGCAAGCGAGCGAGCCAGATATGAGAGCGAGCCAGACATGAGAGCGAGCCAGATATGAGAGCGAGCCAGATAAGAGAGCGAGCCAGACAAGAGAGCAAGCGAGCGAGCCAGATATGAGAGCGAGTGAGCCAGACATGAGAGCAAGCGAGCGAGCCAGATATGAGAGCGAGCGAGCCAGACATGAGAGCAAGCGAGCGACCCAGATATGAGAGCGAGACAGACATGAGAGCAAGAGAGCGAGCAAGATATGAGAGCGAGCCAGACATGAGAGCAAGCGAGCGAGCCAGATATGAGAGCGAGTGAGCCAGACATGAGGGCAAGCCAGCGAGAAAGATTTGAGATCGAGCGAACCAGACATGAGAGCAAGCGAGCGAGCAAGATATGAGATCGAGCGAGCCAGATATGCGAGCAAGTCAGATAAGAGAGCGAGCCAGACAAGAGAGCAAGTGAGCGAGCCAGATATGAGAGCAAGCGAGCGACCCAAATATGAGAGCGAGCGAGGTAAGAGAGCGAGCCAGACAAGAGAGCAAGCGAGCGAGCCAGATATGAGAGCAAGCGAGTGAGCCAGATATGAGAGCAAGCGAGCGAGCCAGATATGAGAGCAAGCGAGCGAGCCAGATATGAGAGCGAGCGAGCCAGACATGAGAGCAAGCGAGCGAGCCAGATATGAGAGCGAGCCAGACATGAGAGCAAGCGAGCGAGGCAGATATGAGAGCGAGCGAGACAGACATGAGAGCAAGCGAGCAAGCAAGATATGAGAGCGAGCGAGCCAGACATGAGAGCAAGCGAGCGAGCCAGATATGAGAGCAAGTGAGCCAAACATGAGAGCAAGCCAGCGAGAAAGATATGAGATCGAGCGAGCCAGTTATGCGAACGAGCCAGATAAGAGAGCGAGCCAGACAAGAGAGCAAGTGAGCGAGCCAGATATGAGAGCAAGCGAGCGAGCCAGATATGAGAGCAAGCGAGCAAGCCAGATATGAGAGCGAGCCAGATAAGAGAGCGAACAAGACAAGAGAGCAAGCGAGCGAGCCAGATATGAGAGCGAGGGAGCCAGACATGAGAGCGAGCGAGCCAGACATGAGAGCAAGCGAGCGAGCAAGATATGAGAGCGAGCGAGCCAGACATGAGAGCAAGCGAGCGAGCCAGATATGAGAGCGAGTGAGCAAGACATGAGAGCAAGCGAGCGAGCAAGATATGAGATCGAGCGAGCCAGATATGCGAGCAAGTCAGATAAGAGAGCGAGCCAGACAAGAGAGCAAGTGAGCGAGCCAGATATGAGAGCGAGCGAGCCAGACATGAGAGCAAGCGAGCGAGCCAGGTATGAGAGCAACTGAGCCAGACAAGAGAGCAATCGAGCGAGCCAGATATGATAGCAAGCGAGCGAGCCAGATATGAGAGCAAGCGAGCGAGCCAGATATGAGAGCGAGCCAGATAAGAGAGCGACAAGACAAGAGAGCAAGCGAGCGAGCCAGATATGAGAGCGAGGGAGCCAGACATGAGAGCGAGCGAGCCAGACATGAGAGCAATCGAGCGAGCCAGATATGAGAGCAAGCGAGCGAGCCAGATATGAGAGCAAGCGAGCGAGCCAGTTATGCGAGCGAGCCAGATATGAGAGCGAGCGAGCCAGACATGAGAGCAAGCGAGCGAGCCAGATATGAGAGCGAGTGAGCCAGACATGAGAGCAAGCGAGCGAGCCAAATATGAGAGCGAGCCAGACATGAGAGCGAGCCAGATATGAGAGCGAGCCAGATAAGAGAGCGAGCCAGACAAGAGAGCAAGTGAGCGAGCCAGATATGAGAGCAAACGAGCGAGCCAGATATGAGAGCTAGCGAGCGAGCCAGATATGAGAGCGAGCGAGATAAGAGAGCGAGCCAGACAAGAGAGCAAGCGAGCGAGCCAGATATGAGAGCAAGCGAGCGAGCCAGATGAGAGCAAGCGAGCAAGCCAGATATGCGAGCGAGCGAGCCAGATAAGAGAGCGAGCCAGACAAGAGAGCAAGCGAGCGAGCCAGATATGAGAGCGAGCGAGCCAGACATGAGAGCAAGCGAGCGAGCCAGGTATGAGAGCAAGTGAGCCAGACATGAGAGCAATCGAGCGAGCCAGATATGAGAGCGAGCGAGCCAGACATGAGAGCAAGCGAGCGAGTCAGATATGAGAGCAAGCGAGCCCGACATGAGAGCAAGCGAGCGAGCCAGATATGAGAGCGAGCCAGACATGAGAGCGAGCCAGATATGAGAGCGAGCCAGATAAGAGAGCGAGCCAGACAAGAGAGCAAGCGAGCGAGCCAGATATGAGAGCGAGTGAGCCAGACATGAGAGCAAGCGAGCGAGCCAGATATGAGAGCGAGCGAGCCAGACATGAGAGCAAGCGAGCGACCCAGATATGAGAGCGAGACAGACATGAGAGCAAGCGAGCGAGCAAGATATGAGAGCGAGCCAGACATGAGAGCAAGCGAGCGAGCCAGATATGAGAGCGAGTGAGCCAGACATGAGGGCAAGCCAGCGAGAAAGATTTGAGATCGAGCGAACCAGACATGAGAGCAAGCGAGCGAGCAAGATATGAGATCGAGCGAGCCAGATATGCGAGCAAGTCAGATAAGAGAGCGAGCCAGACAAGAGAGCAAGTGAGCGAGCCAGATATGAGAGCAAGCGAGCGACCCAGATATGAGAGCGAGCGAGGTAAGAGAGCGAGCCAGACAAGAGAGCAAGCGAGCGAGCCAGATATGAGAGCAAGCGAGCGAGCCAGATATGAGAGCAAGCGAGCGAGCCAGATATGAGAGCAAGCGAGCGAGCCAGATATGAGAGCAAACGAGCGAGCCAGATATGAGAGCTAGCGAGCGAGCCAGATATGAGAGCGAGCGAGATAAGAGAGCGAGCCAGACAAGAGAGCAAGCGAGCGAGCCAGATGAGAGCAAGCGAGCAAGCCAGATATGCGAGCGAGCGAGCCAGATAAGAGAGCGAGCCAGACAAGAGAGCAAGTGAGCGAGCCAGATATGAGAGCAAGCGAGCGAGCCAGATATGAGAGCAAGCGAGCGAGCCAGATATGAGAGCGAGCCAGATAAGAGAGCGAACAAGACAAGAGAGCAAGCGAGCGAGCCAGATATGAGAGCGAGGGAGCCATACATGAGAGCGAGCGAGCCAGACATGAGAGCAAGCGAGCGAGCAAGATATGAGAGCGAGCGAGCCAGACATGAGAGCAAGCGAGCGAGCCAGATATGAGAGCGAGTGAGCCAGACATGAGAGCAAGCGAGTGAGCAAGATATGAGATCGAGCGAGCCAGATATGCGAGCAAGTCAGATAAGAGAGCGAGCCAGACAAGAGAGCAAGTGAGCGAGCCAGATATGAGAGCAAGCGAGCGAGCCAGATATGAAAGCGAGCGAGATAAGAGAGCGAGCCAGACAAGAGAGCAAGCGAGCCAGATATGAGAGCAAGCGAGCGAGCCAGATATGAGAGCGAGGGAGCCAGATATGCGAGCGAGCGAGCCAGATAAGAGAGTGAGCCAGACAAGAGAGCAAGCGAGCGAGCCAGATATGCAAGCGAGCGAGCCAGATAAGAGAGCGATCCAGATAAGAGAGCAAGCGAGCGAGCCAGATATGAGAGCAAGCGAGCGAGCCAGATATGAGAGCGAGCGAGATAAGAGAGCGAGCCAGACAAGAGAGCAAGCGAGCGAGCCAGATATGAGAGCAAGCGAGCGAGCCAGATGAGAGCAAGCGAGCAAGCCAGATATGCGAGCGAGCGAGCCAGATAAGAGAGCGAGTCAGACAAGAGAGCAAGCGAGCGAGCCAGATGTGCGAGCGAGCGAGCCAGATATGAGAGCGAGCGAGCCAAACATGAGAGCAAGCGAGCGAGCCAGGTATGAGAGCAAGTGAGCAATACATGAGAGCAATCGAGCGAGCCAGATATGAGAGCGAGCGAGCCAGACATGAGAGCAAGCGAGCGAGCCAGATATGAGAGCGAGTGAGCCAGACATGAGAGCAAGCGAGCGAGCCAGATATGAGAGCGAGCCAGACATGAGAGCAAGCGAGCGAGCCAGATATGAGAGCGAGCCAGACATGAGAGCAAGCGAGCGAGCCAGATATGAGAACGAGCCAGACATGAGAGCAAGCGAGCGAGCAAGATATGAGAGTGAGCCAGATAAGAGAGCGATCCAGACAAGAGAGCAAGCGAGCGAGCCAGATATGAGAGCGAGGGAGCCAGACATGAGAGCGAGCGAGCCAGACATGAGAGCAAGCGAGCGAGCAAGATATGAGAGCGAGCGAGCCAGACATGAGAGCAAGCGAGCGGGCCAGATATGAGAGCGAGTGAGCCAGACATGAGAGCAAGCGAGCGAGCAAGATATGAGATCGAGCGAGCCAAATATGCGAGCAAGTCAGATAAGAGAGCGAGCCAGACAAGAGAGCAAGTGAGCGAGCCAGATATGAGAGTAAGCGAGCGAGCCAGATATGAGAGCAAGCGAGTGAGCCAGATATGAGAGCGAGCAAGATAAGAGAGCGAGCCAGACAAGAGAGCAAGCGAGCCAGATATGAGAGCAAGCGAGCGAGCCAGATATGAGAGCGAGGGAGCCAGATATGCGAGCGAGCGAGCCAGATAAGAGAGTGAGCCAGACAAGAGAGCAAGCAAGCGAGCCAGATATGCAAGCGAGCGAGCCAGATAAGAGAGCGAACCAGATAAGAGAGCAAGCGAGCGAGCCAGATATGAGAGCAAGCGAGCGAGCCAGATATGAGAGCGAGCGAGATAAGAGAGCGAGCCAGACAAGAGAGCAAGCGAGCGAGCCAGATATGAGAGCAAGCGAGCGAGCCAGATGAGAGCAAGCGAGCAAGCCAAATATGCGAGCGAGCGAGCCAGATAAGAGAGCGAGTCAGACAAGAGAGCAAGCAAGCGAGCCAGATATGCAAGCGAGCGAGCCAGATAAGAGAGCGAGCCAGATATGAGAGCGAGCGAGCCAGACATGAGAGCAAGCGAGCGAGCCAGGTATGAGAGCAAGTGAGCCAGACATGAGAGCAATCGAGCGAGCCAGATATGAGAGCGAGCGAGCCAGACATGAGAGCAAGCGAGCGAGTCAGATATGAGAGCAAGCGAGCCAGACATGAGAGCAAGCGAGCGAGCCAGATATGAGAGCGAGCCAGACATGAGAGCGAGCCAGATATGAGAGCGAGCCAGATAAGAGAGCGAGCCAGACAAGAGAGCAAGCGAGCGAGCCAGATATGAGAGCGAGTGAGCCAGACATGAGAGCAAGCGAGCGAGCCAGATATGAGAGCGAGCGAGCCAGACATGAGAGCAAGCGAGCGACCCAGATATGAGAGCGAGACAGACATGAGAGCAAGCGAGCGAGCAAGATATGAGAGCGAGCCAGACATGAGAGCAAGCGAGCGAGCCAGATATGAGAGCGAGTGAGCCAGACATGAGGGCAAGCCAGCGAGAAAGATTTGAGATCGAGCGAACCAGACATGAGAGCAAGCGAGCGAGCAAGATATGAGATCGAGCGAGCCAGATATGCGAGCAAGTCAGATAAGAGAGCGAGCCAGACAAGAGAGCAAGTGAGCGAGCCAGATATGAGAGCAAGCGAGCGACCCAGATATGAGAGCGAGCGAGGTAAGAGAGCGAGCCAGACAAGAGAGCAAGCGAGCGAGCCAGATATGAGAGCAAGCGAGCGAGCCAGATATGAGAGCAAGCGAGCGAGCCAGATATGAGAGCAAGCGAGCGAGCCAGATATGAAAGCGAGCGAGCCAGACATGAGAGCAAGCGAGCGAGCCAGATATGAGAGCGAGCCAGACATGAGAGCAAGCGAGCGAGGCAGATATGAGAGCGAGCGAGACAGACATGAGAGCAAGCGAGCAAGCAAGATATGAGAGCGAGCGAGCCAGACATGAGAGCAAGCGAGCGAGCCAGATATGAGAGCAAGTGAGCCAAACATGAGAGCAAGCCAGCGAGAAAGATATGAGATCGAGCGAGCCAGTTATGCGAACGAGCCAGATAAGAGAGCGAGCCAGACAAGAGAGCAAGTGAGCGAGCCAGATATGAGAGCAAGCGAGCGAGCCAGATATGAGAGCAAGCGAGCAAGCCAGATATGAGAGCGAGCCAGATAAGAGAGCGAACAAGACAAGAGAGCAAGCGAGCGAGCCAGATATGAGAGCGAGGGAGCCAGACATGAGAGCGAGCGAGCCAGACATGAGAGCAAGCGAGCGAGCAAGATATGAGAGCGAGCGAGCCAGACGAGAGCAAGCGAGCGAGCCAGATATGAGAGCGAGTGAGCAAGACATGAGAGCAAGCGAGCGAGCAAGATATGAGATCGAGCGAGCCAGATATGCGAGCAAGTCAGATAAGAGAGCGAGCCAGACAAGAGAGCAAGTGAGCGAGCCAGATATGAGAGCGAGCGAGCCAGACATGAGAGCAAGCGAGCGAGCCAGGTATGAGAGCAACTGAGCCAGACAAGAGAGCAATCGAGCGAGCCAGATATGAGAGCAAGCGAGCGAGCCAGATATGAGAGCAAGCGAGCGAGCCAGATATGAGAGCGAGCCAGATAAGAGAGCGACAAGACAAGAGAGCAAGCGAGCGAGCCAGATATGAGAGCGAGGGAGCCAGACATGAGAGCGAGCGAGCCAGACATGAGAGCAATCGAGCGAGCCAGATATGAGAGCAAGCGAGCGAGCCAGATATGAGAGCAAGCGAGCGAGCCAGTTATGCGAGCGAGCCAGATATGAGAGCGAGCGAGCCAGACATGAGAGCAAGCGAGCGAGCCAGATATGAGAGCGAGTGAGCCAGACATGAGAGCAAGCGAGCGAGCCAAATATGAGAGCGAGCCAGACATGAGAGCGAGCCAGATATGAGAGCGAGCCAGATAAGAGAGCGAGCCAGACAAGAGAGCAAGTGAGCGAGCCAGATATGAGAGCAAACGAGCGAGCCAGATATGAGAGCTAGCGAGCGAGCCAGATATGAGAGCGAGCGAGATAAGAGAGCGAGCCAGACAAGAGAGCAAGCGAGCGAGCCAGATATGAGAGCAAGCGAGCGAGCCAGATGAGAGCAAGCGAGCAAGCCAGATATGCGAGCGAGCGAGCCAGATAAGAGAGCGAGCCAGACAAGAGAGCAAGCGAGCGAGCCAGATATGCGAGCGAGCGAGCCAGATATGAGAGCGAGCGAGCCAGACATGAGAGCAAGCGAGCAAGGCAGGTATGAGAGCAAGCGAGCCAGACATGAGAGCAATCGAGCGAGCCAGATATGAGAGCGAGCGAGCCAGACATGAGAGCAAGCGAGCGAGCCAGATATGAGAGCGAACGAGCCAGACATGAGAGCAAGCGAGCAAGCCAAATATGAGAGCGAGCCAGACATGAGAGCGAGCCAGATATGAGAGCGAGCCAGATAAGAGAGCGAGCCAGACAAGAGAGCAAGTGAGTGAGCCAGATATGAGAGCAAACGAGCGAGCCAGATATGAGAGCAAGCGAGCGAGCCAGATATGAGAGCGAGCGAGATAAGAGAGCGAGCCAGACAAGAGAGCAAGCGAGCGAGCCAGATATGAGAGCAAGCGAGCGAGCCAGATGAGAGCAAGCGAGCGAGCCAGATATGCGAGCGAGCGAGCCAGATAAGAGAGCAAGCCAGACAAGAGAGCAAGCGAGCGAGCCAGATATGCGAGCGAGCAAGCCAGATAAGAGAGTGAGCTAGACAAGAGAGCAAGCAAGTGAGCCAGATATGCGAGCGAGCGAGCCAGATATGAGAGCGAGCGAGCCAGACATGAGAGCAAGCGAGTGAGCCAGGTATGAGAGCAAGTGAGCCAGAAATGAGTGCAATCGAGCGAGCCAGATATGAGAGCGAGCGAGCCAGACATGAGAGCAAGCGAGCGAGCCAGATATGAGAGCGATCGAGCCAGACATGAGAGCAAGCAAGCGAGCCAGATATGAGAGCGAGCCAGACATGAGAGCAAGCGAGCGAGCCAGATATGAGAGCGAGCCAGACATGAGAGCAAGCGAGCGAGCAAGATATGAGAGCGAGCCAAATAAGAGAGCGATCCAGACAAGAGAGCAAGCGAGCGAGCCAGATATGAGAGCGAGCAAGCCAGACATGAGAGCAAGCGAGCGAGCCAGATATGAGAGTGAGCGAGCCAGATATGCAAGCGAGCGAGCCAGATAAGAGAGCGAACCAGACAAGAGAGCAAGCGAGCCAGATATGAGAGCAAGCGAGCGAGCCAGATATGAGAGCGAGGGAGCCAGATATGCGAGCGAGCGAGCCAGATAAGAGAGTGAGCCAGACAAGAGAGCAAGCAAGCGAGCCAGATATGCAAGCGAGCGAGCCAGATAAGAGAGCGAACCAGATAAGAGAGCAAGCGAGCGAGCCAGATATGAGAGCAAGCGAGCGAGCCAGATATGAGAGCGAGCGAGATAAGAGAGCGAGCCAGACAAGAGAGCAAGCGAGCGAGCCAGATATGAGAGCAAGCGAGCGAGCCAGATGAGAGCAAGCGAGCAAGCCAAATATGCGAGCGAGCGAGCCAGATAAGAGAGCGAGTCAGACAAGAGAGCAAGCGAGCGAGCCAGATATGCGAGCGAGCGAGCCAGATATGAGAGCGAGTGAGCCAAACATGAGAGCAAGCGAGCGAGCCAGGTATGAGAGCAAGTGAGCCAGACATGAGAGCAATCGAGCGAGCCAGATATGAGAGCGAGCGAGCCA
Organism: Hyla sarda; assembly: GCF_029499605.1. Taxonomy (NCBI): domain Eukaryota; kingdom Metazoa; phylum Chordata; class Amphibia; order Anura; family Hylidae; genus Hyla; species Hyla sarda. The sequence goes on from NW_026610643.1 coordinate 118,074, forward strand.
GACATGAGAGCAAGCGAGCGAGCCAGATATGAGAGCGAGCGAGCCAGACATGAGAGCAAGCGAGCGAGCCAGGTATGAGAGCAAGTGAGCCAGACATGAGAGCAATCGAGCGAGCCAGATATGAGAGCGAGCGAGCCAGACATGAGAGCAAGCGAGCGAGTCAGATATGAGAGCAAGCGAGCCAGACATGAGAGCAAGCGAGCGAGCCAGATATGAGAGCGAGCCAGACATGAGAGCGAGCCAGATATGAGAGCGAGCCAGATAAGAGAGCGAGCCAGACAAGAGAGCAAGCGAGCGAGCCAGATATGAGAGCGAGTGAGCCAGACATGAGAGCAAGCGAGCGAGCCAGATATGAGAGCGAGCGAGCCAGACATGAGAGCAAGCGAGCGACCCAGATATGAGAGCGAGACAGACATGAGAGCAAGCGAGCGAGCAAGATATGAGAGCGAGCCAGACATGAGAGCAAGCGAGCGAGCCAGATATGAGAGCGAGTGAGCCAGACATGAGGGCAAGCCAGCGAGAAAGATTTGAGATCGAGCGAACCAGACATGAGAGCAAGCGAGCGAGCAAGATATGAGATCGAGCGAGCCAGATATGCGAGCAAGTCAGATAAGAGAGCGAGCCAGACAAGAGAGCAAGTGAGCGAGCCAGATATGAGAGCAAGCGAGCGACCCAGATATGAGAGCGAGCGAGGTAAGAGAGCGAGCCAGACAAGAGAGCAAGCGAGCGAGCCAGATATGAGAGCAAGCGAGCGAGCCAGATATGAGAGCAAGCGAGCGAGCCAGATATGAGAGCAAGCGAGCGAGCCAGATATGAAAGCGAGCGAGCCAGACATGAGAGCAAGCGAGCGAGCCAGATATGAGAGCGAGCCAGACATGAGAGCAAGCGAGCGAGGCAGATATGAGAGCGAGCGAGACAGACATGAGAGCAAGCGAGCAAGCAAGATATGAGAGCGAGCGAGCCAGACATGAGAGCAAGCGAGCGAGCCAGATATGAGAGCAAGTGAGCCAAACATGAGAGCAAGCCAGCGAGAAAGATATGAGATCGAGCGAGCCAGTTATGCGAACGAGCCAGATAAGAGAGCGAGCCAGACAAGAGAGCAAGTGAGCGAGCCAGATATGAGAGCAAGCGAGCGAGCCAGATATGAGAGCAAGCGAGCAAGCCAGATATGAGAGCGAGCCAGATAAGAGAGCGAACAAGACAAGAGAGCAAGCGAGCGAGCCAGATATGAGAGCGAGGGAGCCAGACATGAGAGCGAGCGAGCCAGACATGAGAGCAAGCGAGCGAGCAAGATATGAGAGCGAGCGAGCCAGACGAGAGCAAGCGAGCGAGCCAGATATGAGAGCGAGTGAGCAAGACATGAGAGCAAGCGAGCGAGCAAGATATGAGATCGAGCGAGCCAGATATGCGAGCAAGTCAGATAAGAGAGCGAGCCAGACAAGAGAGCGAGTGAGCGAGCCAGATATGAGAGCGAGCGAGCCAGACATGAGAGCAAGCGAGCGAGCCAGGTATGAGAGCAACTGAGCCAGACAAGAGAGCAATCGAGCGAGCCAGATATGAGAGCAAGCGAGCGAGCCAGATATGAGAGCAAGCGAGCGAGCCAGATATGAGAGCGAGCCAGATAAGAGAGCGACAAGACAAGAGAGCAAGCGAGCGAGCCAGATATGAGAGCGAGGGAGCCAGACATGAGAGCGAGCGAGCCAGACATGAGAGCAATCGAGCGAGCCAGATATGAGAGCAAGCGAGCGAGCCAGATATGAGAGCAAGCGAGCGAGCCAGTTATGCGAGCGAGCCAGATATGAGAGCGAGCGAGCCAGACATGAGAGCAAGCGAGCGAGCCAGATATGAGAGCGAGTGAGCCAGACATGAGAGCAAGCGAGCGAGCCAAATATGAGAGCGAGCCAGACATGAGAGCGAGCCAGATATGAGAGCGAGCCAGATAAGAGAGCGAGCCAGACAAGAGAGCAAGTGAGCGAGCCAGATATGAGAGCAAACGAGCGAGCCAGATATGAGAGCTAGCGAGCGAGCCAGATATGAGAGCGAGCGAGATAAGAGAGCGAGCCAGACAAGAGAGCAAGCGAGCGAGCCAGATATGAGAGCAAGCGAGCGAGCCAGATGAGAGCAAGCGAGCAAGCCAGATATGCGAGCGAGCGAGCCAGATAAGAGAGCGAGCCAGACAAGAGAGCAAGCGAGCGAGCCAGATATGCGAGCGAGCGAGCCAGATATGAGAGCGAGCGAGCCAGACATGAGAGCAAGCGAGCAAGGCAGGTATGAGAGCAAGCGAGCCAGACATGAGAGCAATCGAGCGAGCCAGATATGAGAGCGAGCGAGCCAGACATGAGAGCAAGCGAGCGAGCCAGATATGAGAGCGAACGAGCCAGACATGAGAGCAAGCGAGCAAGCCAAATATGAGAGCGAGCCAGACATGAGAGCGAGCCAGATATGAGAGCGAGCCAGATAAGAGAGCGAGCCAGACAAGAGAGCAAGTGAGTGAGCCAGATATGAGAGCAAACGAGCGAGCCAGATATGAGAGCAAGCGAGCGAGCCAGATATGAGAGCGAGCGAGATAAGAGAGCGAGCCAGACAAGAGAGCAAGCGAGCGAGCCAGATATGAGAGCAAGCGAGCGAACCAGATGAGAGCAAGCGAGCGAGCCAGATATGCGAGCGAGCGAGCCAGATAAGAGAGCAAGCCAGACAAGAGAGCAAGCGAGCGAGCCAGATATGCGAGCGAGCAAGCCAGATAAGAGAGTGAGCTAGACAAGAGAGCAAGCAAGTGAGCCAGATATGCGAGCGAGCGAGCCAGATATGAGAGCGAGCGAGCCAGACATGAGAGCAAGCGAGTGAGCCAGGTATGAGAGCAAGTGAGCCAGAAATGAGTGCAATCGAGCGAGCCAGATATGAGAGCGAGCGAGCCAGACATGAGAGCAAGCGAGCGAGCCAGATATGAGAGCGATCGAGCCAGACATGAGAGCAAGCAAGCGAGCCAGATATGAGAGCGAGCCAGACATGAGAGCAAGCGAGCGAGCCAGATATGAGAGCGAGCCAGACATGAGAGCAAGCGAGCGAGCAAGATATGAGAGCGAGCCAGATAAGAGAGCGATCCAGACAAGAGAGCAAGCGAGCGAGCCAGATATGAGAGCGAGCAAGCCAGACATGAGAGCAAGCGAGCGAGCCAGATATGAGAGTGAGCGAGCCAGATATGCAAGCGAGCGAGCCAGATAAGAGAGCGAACCAGACAAGAGAGCAAGCGAGCGAGCCAGATATGAGAGCGAGCGAGCCAGACATGAGAGCAAGCGAGCGAGCCAGATATGAGAGCGAGCGAGCCAGACATGAGAGCAAGCGAGCGAGCCAGATATGAGAGCGAGCGAGACAGACATGAGAGCATGCGAGCAAGCAAGATATGAGAGCGAGCGAGCCAGACATGAGAGCAAGCGAGCGAGCCAGATATGAGAGCGAGTGAGCCAGACATGATAGCAAGCCAGCAAGAAAGATATGAGATCGAGCGAACCAGACATGAGAGCAAGCGAGCGAGCAAGATATGAGATCGAGCGAGCCAGATATGCGAGCAAGTCAGATAAGAGAGCGAGCCAGACAAGAGAGCAAGTGAGCGAGCCAGATATGAGAGCAAGCGAGCGAGCCAGATATGAGAGCAAGCGAGCGACCCAGATATGAGAGCGAGCGAGATAAGAGAGCGAGCCAGACAAGAGAGCAAGCGAGCGAGCCAGATATGAGAGCAAGCGAGCGAGCCAGACATGAGAGCAAGCGAGCGAGTCAGATATGAGAGCGAGCCAGACATGAGAGCAAGCGAGCGAGCCAGATATGAGAGCGAGCGAGACAGACATGAGAGCAAGCGAGCGAGCAAGATATGGGAGCGAGCGAGCCAGACATGAGAGCAAGCGAGCGAGCCAGATATGAGAGCGAGCCAGACATGAGAGCAAGCGAGCGAGCCAGGTGTGAGAGCAAGCGAGCCAGACATGAGAGCAAGCGAGCGAGCCAGATATGAGAGCAAGCGAGCCAGACATGAGAGCTAGCGAGCGAGCCAGATATGAGAGCGAGCCAGACATGAGAGCAAGCGAGCGAGCCAGATATGAGAGCGAGTGAGCCAGACATGAGAGCAAGCAAGCGAGCCAGATATGAGAGCGAGCCAGACATGAGAGCAAGCGAGCGAGCAAGATATGAGAGCGAGCCAGATAAGAGAGCGAACAAGACAAGAGAGCAAGCGAGCGAGCCAGATATGAGAGCGAGGGAGCCAGATATGAGAGCGAGCGAGCCAGACATGAGAGCAAGCGAGCGAGCAAGATATGAGAGCGAGTGAGCCAGACATGAGAGCAAGCGAGCGAGCCAGATATGAGAGCGAGTGAGCCAGACATGAGAGCAAGCGAGCGAGCAAGATATGAGATCGAGCGAGCCAGATATGCGAGCAAGTCAGATAAGAGAGCGAGCCAGACAAGAGAGCAAGTGAGCGAGTCAGATATGAGAGCAAGCGAGCGAGCCAGATATGAGAGCGAGCGAGATAAGAGAGCGAGCCAGACAAGAGAGCAAGCGAGCCAGATATGAGAGCGAGGGAGCCAGATATGCGAGCGAGCGAGCCAGACAAGAGAGCAAGCGAGCGAGCCAGATATGCAAACGAGCGAGCCAGATAAGAGAGCGAACCAGACAAGAGAGCAAGCGAGCGAGCCAGATATGAGAGCAAGCGAGCGAGCCAGATATGAGAGCAAGCGAGCCAGACATGAGAGCAAGCGAGCGAGCCAGATATGAGAGCGAGCCAGACATGAGAGCAAGCGAGCGAGCCAGATATGAGAGCGAGTGAGCCAGACATGAGAGCAAGCAAGCGAGCCAGATATGAGAGCGAGCCAGACATGAGAGCAAGCGAGCGAGCAAGATATGAGAGCGAGCCAGATAAGAGAGCGAACAAGACAAGAGAGCAAGCGAGCGAACCAGATATGAGAGCGAGGGAGCCAGACATGAGAGCGAGCGAGCCAGACATGAGAGCAAGCGAGCGAGCCAGATATGAGAGCGAGCCAGACATGAGAGCAAGCGAGCGAGCCAGATATGAGAGAGAGTGAGCCAGACATGAGAGCAAGCAAGCGAGCCAGATATGAGAGCGAGCCAGACATGAGAGCAAGCGAGCGAGCAAGATATGAGAGCGAGCCAGATAAGAGAGCGAACCAGACAAGAGAGCAAGCGAGCGAGCCAGATATGAGAGCGAGGGAGCCAGACATGAGAGCAAGCGAGCGAGCCAGATGTGAAAGTGAGCGAGCCCGACATGAGAGCAAGCGAGCAAGCCAGATATGAGAGCGAGCGAGCCAGACATGAGAGCAAGCTAGCAAGCAAGATATGAGAGCGAGCGAGCCAGACATGAGAGCAAGCGAGCCAGATATGAGAGCGAGTGAGCCAGACATGAGAGCAAGCAAGCGAGCCAGATATGAGAGCAAGCCAGACATGAGAGCAAGCGAGCGAGCCAGATATGAGAGCGAGCCAGACATGAGAGCAAGCGAGCGAGCAAGATATGAGAGCGAGCCAGATAAGAGAGCGATCCAGACAAGAGAGCAAGCGAGCGAGCCAGATATGAGAGCGAGCAAGCCAGACATGAGAGCAAGCGAGCGAGCCAGATATGAGAGCGAGCGAGCCAGATATGCAAGCGAGCGAGCCAGATAAGAGAGCGAACCAGACAAGAGAGCAAGCGAGCGAGCCAGATATGAGAGCGAGCGAGCCAGACATGAGAGCAAGCGAGCGAGCCAGATATGAGAGCGAGTGAGCCAGACATGAGAGCAAGCGAGCGAGCAAGATATGAGATCGAGCGTGCCAGATATGCGAGCAAGTCAGATAACAGAGCGAGCGAGACAAGAGAGCAAGTGAGCGAGCCTGATATGAGAGCAAGCGAGCGAGCCAGATATGAGAGCAAGCGAGCGAGCCAGATATGAGAGCGAGCGAGATAAGAGAGCGAGCCAGACAAGAGAGCAAGCGAGCGAGCCAGATATGAGAGCAAGCGAGCGAGCCAGATATGAGAGCGAGCGAGCCAGACATGAGAGCAAGCGAGCGAGCCAGATATGAGAGCGAGGGAGCCAGATATGCGAGCGAGCCAGATAAGAGAGTGAGCCAGACAAGAGAGCAAGCGAGCGAGCCAGGTGTGCGAGCAAGCGAGCCAGACATGAGAGCAAGCGAGCGAGCCAGGTGTGCGAGCAAGCGAGCCAGACATGAGAGCAAGCGAGCGAGCCATATATGAGAGCAAGCGAGCCAGACATGAGAGCAAGCGAGCGAGCCAGATATGAGAGCAAGCGAGCCAGACATGAGAGCAAGCGAGCGAGCCAGATATGAGACCGAGCGAGCCAGAAATGAGAGCAAGCGAGCGAGCCAGATATGAGAGCGAGTGAGCCAGACATGAGAGCAAGCGAGCGAGCCAGATATGAGAGCGAGCCAGACATGAGAGCAAGCGAGCGAGCAAGATATTAGAGCGAGCCAGATAAGAGAGCGAACAAGACAAGAGAGCAAGCGAGCGAGCCAGATATGAGAGCGAGGGAGCCAGACATGAGAGCGAGTGAGCCAGACATGAGAGCAAGCGAGCGAGCAAGATATGAGAGCGAGCGAGCCAGACATGAGAGCAAGCGAGCGAGCCAGATATGAGAGCGAGTGAGCCAGACATGAGAGCAAGCGAGCGAGCAAGATATGAGATCGAGCGAGCCAGATATGCGAGCAAGTCAGATAAGAGAGCGAGCCAGACAAGAGAGCAAGTGAGCGAGCCAGATATGACAGCAAGCGAGCGAGCCAGATATGAGAGCGAGCGAGATAAGAGAGCGAGCCAGACAAGAGAGCAAGCGAGCCAGATATGAGAGCGTGGGAGCCAGATATGCGAGCGAGCGAGCGAGCCAGATAAGAGAGTGAGCCAGACAAGAGAGCAAGCGAGCGAGCCAGATATGCAAACGAGCGAGCCAGATAAGAGAGCGAACCAGACAAGAGAGCAAGCGAGCGAGCCAGATATGAGAGCAAGCGAGCGAGCCAGATATGAGAGCGAGCGAGCCAGACATGAGAGCAAGCAAGCGAGCAAGATATGAGAGCGAGCGAGCCAGACATGAGAGCAAGCGAGCGAGCCAGATATGAGAGCGAGTGAGCCAGACATGAGTGCAAGCCAGCGAGAAAGATATGAGATCGAGCGAGCCAGTTATGCGAGCGAGCCAGATAAGAGAGCGAGCCAGACAAGAGAGGAAGTGAGCGAGCCAGATATGAGAGCAAGCGAGCGAGCCAAAAATGAGAGCAAGCGAGCGAGCCAGATATGAGAGCGAGCAAGATAAGAGAGCGAGCCAGACAAGAGAGCAAGCGAGCGAGCCAGATATGAGAGCAAGCGAGCGAGCCAGATATGAGAGCGAGGGAGCCAGATATGCGAGCGAGCGAGCCAGATAAGAGAGTGAGCCAGACAAGAGAGCAAGTGAGCGAGCCAGATATGAGAGCGAGCGAGCCAGACATGAGAGCAAGCGAGCGAGCCAGGTGTGAGAGCAAGCGAGCCAGACATGAGAGCAAGCGAGCGAGCCATATATGAGAGCAAGCGAGCCAGACATGAGAACAAGCGAGCAAGCCAGATATGAGAGCGATCGAGCCAGACATGAGAGCAAGCGAGCGAGCAAGATATGAGAGCGAGCGAGCCAGACATGAGAGCAAGCGAGCCAGATATGAGAGCGAGTAAGCCAGACATGAGAGCAAGCGAGCGAGCAAGATATGAGATCGAGCGAGCCAGATATGCGAGCAAGTCAGATAAGAGAGCGAGACAGATATGAGAGCAAGCGAGCCAGATATGAGAGCGAGCGAGCCAGATATGAGAGCAAGCGAGCGAGCCAGATATAAGAGCAAGCGAGCGAGCCAGATATGAGAGCGAGCGAGATAAGAGAGCGAGCCAGACAAGAGAGCAAGCGAGCGAGCCAGATATGAGAGCAAGCGAGCGAGCCAGATATGAGAGCAAGCGAGCCAGATAAGATAGCGAATCAGACAAGAGAGCAAGCGAGCGAGCCAGATATGAGAGCGAGCGAGCCAGACATGAGAGAAAGGGAGCGAGCCAGATATGACAGCGAGCGAGCCAGACATGAGAGGAAGCGGGCGAGCCAGATATGAGAGCGAGCGAGACAGACATGAGAGCAAGCGAGCGAGCCAGATATGAGAGCGAGGGAGCCAGACATGAGAGCAAGCGAGCGAGCCAGATATGAGAGTGAGCGAGCCAGACATGAGAGCAAGCGAGCGAGCCAGATATGAGAGCGAGCGAGCCAGACATGAGAGCAAGCAAGCGAGCAAGATATGAGAGCGAGCCAGACATGAGAGCAAGCGAGCCAGATATGAGTGCGAGTGAGCCAGACATGAGAGCAAGCGAGCGAGCAAGATATGAGATCGAGCGAGCCAGATATGCGAGCAAGTCAGATAAGAGAGCGAGCCAGACAAGAGAGCAAGTGAGCGAGCCAGATATGAGAGCAAGCGAGCGAGCCAGATATGAGAGCAAGCGAGCGAGCCAGATATGAGAGCGAGCGAGATAAGAGAGCGAGCCAGACAAGAGAGCAAGCGAGCGAGCCAGATATGAGAGCAAGCGAGCGAGCCAGATATGAGAGCGAGCGAGCCAGACATGAAAGCAAGCGAGCGAGCCAGATATGAGAGCAAGTGAGCCAGACATGAGTGCAAGCCAGCGAGAAAGATATGAGATCGAGCGAGCCAGTTATGCGAGCGAGCCAGATAAGAGAGCGAGCCAGACAAGAGAGCAAGTGAGCGAGCCAGATATGAGAGCAAGCGAGCGAGCCAGATATGAGAGCAAGCGAGCGAGCCAGATATGAGAGCGAGCGAGATAAGAGAGCGAGCCAGACAAGAGAGCAAACGAGCGAGCCAGATATGAGAGCAAGCGAGCGAGCCAGATATGAGAGCGAGGGAGCCAGATATGCGAGCGAGCGAGCCAGATAAGAGAGTGAGCCAGACAAGAGAGCAAGTGAGCGAGCCAGATATGCGAGCGAGCCAGTTATGAGAGCGAGCGAGCCAGACATGAGAGCAAGCGAGCGAGCCAGGTGTGAGAGCAAGCGAGCCAGACATGAGAGCAAGCGAGCGAGCCATATATGAGAGCAAGCGAGTCAACCATGAGAGCAAGCGAGCGAGCCAAATATGAGAGCGATCGAGCCAGACATGAGAGCAAGCGAGCGAGCAAGATATGAGAGCAAGCGAGCGAGCAAGATATGAGAGCAAGCGAGCCAGATAAGAGAGCGAACCAGACAAGAGAGCAAGCGAGCGAGCCAGATATGAGAACTAGCAAGATAAGAGAGCGAGCCAGACAAGAGAGCAAGCGAGCAAGCCAGATATGAGAGCAAGCGAGCGAGCCAGATATGAGAGCAAGCGAGCCAGATAAGAGAGCGAACCAAACAAGAGAGCAAGCGAGCGAGCCAGATATGAGAGCGAGCGAGCCAGACATGAGAGCAAGCGAGCGAGCCAGATATGAGAGCGAGCGAGCCAGACATGAGAGCAAGCGAGCGAGCCAGATATGAGAGCGAGCGAGACAGACATGAGAGCGAGCGAGCCAGATATGAGAGTGAGCGAACCAGACATGAGAGCAAGCGAGCGAGCCAGATATGAGAGAGAGCGAGCCAGACATGAGAGCAAGCGAGCGAGCCAGATATGAGAGCGAGCGAGCCAGACATGAGAGCAAGCGAGCGAGCCAGATATGAGAGCGAGCGAGCCAGACATGAGAGCAAGCGAGCGAGCCAGATATGAGAGCGAGCGAGCCAGACATGAGAGCAAGCGAGCGAGCCAGATATGAGAGTGAGCGATCCAGACATGAGAGCAAGCGAGCGAGCAAGATATGAGAGCGAGCGAGCCAGACATGAGAGCAAGCGAGCGAGCAAGATATGAGAGCGAGTGAGCCAGACATGAGAGCAAGCGAGCGAGCAAGATATGAGATCGAGCGAGCCAGATATGCGAGCAAGTCAGATAAGAGAGCGAGCCAGACAAGAGAGCAAGTGAGCGAGCCAGATATGCGAGCGAGCGAGCCAGATATGAGAGCGAGCGAGCCAGACATGAGAGCAAGCGAGCGAGCCAGGTGTGAGAGCAAGCGAGCCAGACATGAGAGCAAGCGAGCGAGCCATATATGAGAGCGAGCGGGCCAGACATGAGAGCAAGCGAGCGAGCCAGATATGAGAGCAAGCGAGCCAGACATGAGAGCAAGCGAGCGAGCCAGATATGAGAGCGAGCGAGCCAGACATGAGAGCAAGCGAGCGAGCCAGATATGAGAGCGAGTGAGCCAGACATGAGAGCAAGCGAGCGAGCCAGATATGAGAGCGGGCCAGACCTGAGAGCAAGCGAGCGAGCCAGATATGAGAGCGAGCGAGCCAGACATGAGAGCATGCGAGCGAGCCAGATATGAGAGCGAGCCATACATGAGAGCAAGCGAGCGAGCAAGATATGAGAGCGAGCCAGATAAGAGAGCGATCCAGACAAAAGAGCAAGCGAGCGACCCAGATATGAGAGCGAGCAAGCCAGACATGAGAGCAAGCGAGCGAGCCAGATATGAGAGCAAGCGAGCAAGTCAGATATGAGAGCAAGCGAGCGAGCCAGATATGAGAGCTATCGAGCCAGACATGAGAGCAAGCGAGCGAGCCAGATATGAGAGCGAGCGAGCCAGACATGAGAGCAAGCGAGCGAGCCAGATATGAGAGCGAGCCAGACATGAGAGCAAGCGAGCGAGCAAGATATGAGAGCGAGCCAGATAAGAGAGCGATCCAGACAAGAGAGCAAGCGAGCGAGCCAGATATGAGAGCGAGCAAGCCAGATATGAGAGCAAGCGAGCGAGCCAGATATGAGAGCGAGCGAGCCAGATATGAGAGCAAGCAAGCGAGCCAGATATGCGAGCGAGCCAGATAAGAGAGCGAGCCAGACAAGAGAGCAAGCGAGCGAGTAAGATATAAGAGCAAGCGAGCGAGTCAGATATGAGAGCAAGCGAGCGAGCCAGATATGAGAGCAAGCTAGCGAGCCAGATATGAGAGCAAGCGAGCGAGCCAGATATGAGAGCGAGCGAGCCAGACATGCAAGCGAGCCAGAAATGCGAGCGAGCGAGCCAGATAAGAGAGCGAGCCAGACAAGAGAGCAAGCAAGCTAGCCGGATATGAGAGCAAGCGAGCGAAACAGATATGAGTGCGAGCAAGTCAGATATGCGAGCGAGCCAGATAAGGGAGAGAGCCAGACAAGAGAGCAAGTGAGCGAACCAGATATGAGAGCGAGCGAGAAAGACATGAGAGCAAGCGAGCAAGCCAGATATGAGGGCGAGCGAGCCAGACATGAGCGCAAGCGAGCGAGCCAGATATGAGAGCGAGCGAGCCAGACATGAGAACAAGCGAGCGAGCCAGATATGAGAGCGAGCGAGCCAGACATGAAAGCAAGCGAGCGAGCCAGATATGAGAGCGAGCGAGCTAGACATGAGAGCAAGCGAGCGAGCCAGATATGCGAGCAATCGAGCCAGATATGAGAGCAAGCGAGCCAGACATGAGAGCAAGCGAGCGAGCCAGATATGAGAGCGAGCGAGATAAGAGAGCGAGCCAGACAAGAGAGCAAGCGAGCGAGCCAGATATGAGAGCAAGCGAGCGAGCCAGATGAGAGCAAGCGAGCGAGCCAGATATGCGAGCGAGCAAGCCAGATAAGAGAGTGAGCCAGACAAGAGAGCAAGCGAGCGAGCCAGATATGCGAGCGAGCGAGCCAGTTATGAGAGCGAGCGAGCCAGACATGAGAGCAAGCGAGCAAGGCAGGTATGAGAGCAAGCGAGCCAGACATGAGAGCAATCGAGCGAGCCAGATATGACAGCAAGCGAGCCAGACATGAGAGCAAGCGAGCGAGCCAGATATGAGAGCGAGCGAGCCAGACATGAGAGCAAGCGAGCGAGCCAGATATGAGAGCGAGTGAGCCAGACATGAGAGCAAGCGAGCGAGCCAGATATGAGAGCAAGCGAGCCAGACATGAGAGCAAGCGAGCGAGCCAGATATGAGAGCGAGCGAGCCAGACATGAGAGCAAGCGAGCGAGCCAGATATGAGAGCGATCCAGAAATGAGAGCAAGCGAGCGAGCAAGATATGAGAGCGAGCGAAATAAGAGAGCGAGCCAGACAAGAGAGCAAGCGAGCGAGCCAGATATGAGAGCAAGCGAGCGAGCCAGATGAGAGCAAGCGAGCGAGCCAGATATGCGAGCGAGCGAGCCAGATAAGAGAGCGAGCCAGACAAGAGAGCAAGCGAGCGAGCCAGATATGCTAGCGAGCAAGCCAGCTAAGAGAGTGAGCCAGACAAGAGAGCAAGCGAGCGAGCCAGATATGCGAGCGAGCGAGCCAGATATGAGAGCGAGTGAGCCAGACATGAGAGCAAGCGAGCAAGCCAAGTATGAGAGCAAGCGAGCCAGACATGAGAGCAATCGAGCGAGCCAGATATGACAGCAAGCGAGCCAGACATGAGAGCAAGCGAGCGAGCCAGATATGAGAGCGAGCGAGCCAGACAAGAGAGCAAGTGAGCGAGCCAGATATGAGAACAAACGAGCGAGCCAGATATGAGAGCAAGCGAGCGAGCCAGATATGAGAGCGAGCGAGATAAGAGAGCGAGCCAGACAAGAGAGCAAGCGAGCGAGTCAGATATGAGAGCAAGCGAGCGAGCCAGATGAGAGCAAGCGAGCGAGCCAGATATGCGAGCGAGCGAGCCAGATAAGAGAGCGTGCCAGACAAGAGAGCAAGCGAGCGAGCCAGATATGCGATTGAGCAAGCCAGCTAAGAGAGTGAGCCAGACAAGAAAGCAAGCGAGCGAGCCAGATATGCGAGCGAGCGAGCCAGAGATGAGAGCGAGCGAGCCAGACATGAGAGTAAGCGAGCAAGCCAGGTATGAGAGCAAGCGAGCCAGACATGAGAGCAATCGAGCGAGCCAGATTTGACAGCAAGCGAGCCAGACATGAGAGCAAGCGAGCGAGCCAGATATGAGAGCGAGCGAGCCAGACATGAGAGCAAGCGAGCGAGCCAGATATGAGAGTGAGTGAGCCAGACATGAGAGCAAGCGAGCGAGCCAGATATGAGAGCGAGCGAGCCAGACATGAAAGCAAGCGAGCGAGCCAGATATGAGAGCGAGCCAGAAATGAGAGCAAGCGAGCGAGTAAGATATGAGAGCGAGCCAGATAATAGAGCGATTAAGACAAGAGAGCAAGCGAGCGAGCCAGATATGAGAGCGAGCAAGCCAGACATGAGAGCAAGCGAGCGAGCAAGATATGAGATCGAGCGAGCCAGATATGCGAGCGAGTCAGATAAGAGAGCGAGCCAGACAAGAGAGCAAGTGAGCGAGCCAGATATGAGAGCAAGCGAGCGAGCCAGATATGAGAGCGAGCAAGATAAGAGAGTGAGCCAGACAAGAGAGCAAGCGAGCGAGCCAGATATGAGAGCAAGCGAGCGAGCCAGATGAGAGCAAGCGAGCGAGCCAGATATGCGAGCGAGCGAGCCAGATAAGAGAGCGAGTCAGACAAGAGAGCAAGCGAGCGAGCCAGATATGCGAGCGAGCAAGCCAGATAAGAGAGTGAGCAAGACAAGAGAACAAGCGAGCGAGCCAGATATGCGAGCGAGCGAGCCAGATATGAGTGCGAGCGAGCCAGACATGAGAGCAAGCGAGTGAGCCAGGTATGAGAGCAAGTGAGCCAGAAATGAGAGCAATCGAGCGAGCCAGATATGAGAGCGAGCGGGCCAGACATGAGAGCAAGCGAGCGAGCCAGATATGAGAGCAAGCGAGCCAGACATGAGAGCAAGCGAGCGAGCCAGATATGAGAGCGAGCGAGCCAGACATGAGAGCAAGCGAGCGAGCCAGATATGAGAGCGAGTGAGCCAGACATGAGAGCAAGCGAGCGAGCCAGATATGAGAGCGGGCCAGACATGAGAGCAAGCGAGCGAGCCAGATATGAGAGCGAGCGAGCCAGACATGAGAGCATGCGAGCGAGCCAGATATGAGAGCGAGCCATACATGAGAGCAAGCGAGCGAGCAAGATATGAGAGCGAGCCAGATAAGAGAGCGATCCAGACAAAAGAGCAAGCGAACGACCCAGATATGAGAGCGAGCAAGCCAGACATGAGAGCAAGCGAGCGAGCCAGATATGAGAGCAAGCGAGCAAGTCAGATATGAGAGCAAGCGAGCGAGCCAGATATGAGAGCGATCGAGCCAGACATGAGAGCAAGCGAGCGAGCCAGATATGAGAGCGAGCGAGCCAGACATGAGAGCAAGCGAGCGAGCCAGATATGAGAGCGAGCCAGACATGAGAGCAAGCGAGCGAGCAAGATATGAGAGCGAGCCAGATAAGAGAGCGATCCAGACAAGAGAGCAAGTGAGCGAGCCAGATATGAGAGCGAGCAAGCCAGATATGAGAGCAAGCGAGCGAGCCAGATATGAGAGCGAGCGAGCCAGATATGAGAGCAAGCAAGCGAGCCAGATATGCGAGCGATCCAGATAAGAGAGAAAGCGAGCGAGCCAGATATGAGAGCGAGCAAGCCAGACATGAGAGCAAGCGAGCGAGCCAGACATGAGAGCAAGCGAGCGAGCAAGATATGAGAGCGAGCCAGATAAGAGAGCGATCCAGACAAGAGAGAAAGCGAGCGAGCCAGATATGAGAGCGAGCAAGCCAGACATGAGAGCAAGCGAGCGAGCCAGATATGAGAGCGAGCGAGCCAGATATGCAAGCGAGCGAGCCAGATAAGAGAGCGAACCAGACAAGAGAGCAAGCGAGCGAGCCAGATATGAGAGCGAGCGAGCCAGACATGAGAGCAAGCGAGCGAGCCAGATATGAGAGCGAGCGAGCCAGACATGAGAGCAAGCGAGCCAGATATGAGAGAAAGCGAGACAGACATGAGAGCAAGCGAGCGAGCAAGATATGAGAGCGAGCGAGCCAGACATGAGAGCAAGCGAGCGAGCCAGATATGAGAGCGAGTAAGCCAGACATGAGAGCAAGCCAGCGAGAAAGATATGAGATCGAGCGAACCAGACATGAGAGCAAGCGAGCGAGCAAGATATGAGATCGAGCGAGCCAGATATGCGAGCAAGTCAGATAAGAGAGCGAGCCAGACAAGAGAGCAAGTGAGCGAGCCAGATATTAGAGCAAGCGAGCGAGACAGATATGAGAGCGAGCGAGATAAGAGAGCGAGCCAGACAAGAGAGCAAGCGAGCCACATATGAGAGCGAGGGAGACAGATATGCGAGCGAGCCAGATAAGAGAGTGAGCCAGACAAGAGAGCAAGCGAGCGAGCCAGATATGCAAGCGAGCGAGCCAGATAAGAGAGCGAACCAGACAAGAGAGCAAGCGAGTGAGCCAGATATGAGAGCAAGCGAGCGAGCCAGATATGAGAGCGAGCGAGATAAGAGAGCGAGCCAGACAAGAGAGCAAGCGAGCCAGATATGAGAGCAAGCGAGCGAGCCAGATGAGAGCAAGCGAGCAAGCCAGATATGCGAGCGAGCCAGATAAGAGAGCGAGTCAGACAAGAGAGCAAGCGAGCGAGCCAGATATGCGAGCGAGCGAGCCAGATATGAGAGCGAGCGAGCCAGACATGAGAGCAAGCGAGCGAGCCAGGTATGAGAGCAAGTGAGCCAGACATGAGAGCAAGCGAGCGAGCCAGGTATGAGAGCAAGTGAGCCAGACATGAGAGCAATCGAGCGAGCCAGATATGAGAGCGAGCGAGCCACACATGAGAGCAAGCGAGCGAGCCAGACATGAGAGCAAGCGAGCGAGCCAGGTATGAGAGCAAGTGAGCCAGACATGAGAGCAAGCGAGCGAGCCAGGTATGAGAGCAAGTGAGCCAGACATGAGAGCAATCGAGCGAGCCAGATATGAGAGCGAGCGAGCCACACATGAGAGCAAGCGAGCGAGGCAGATATGAGAGCGAGCGAGCCAGATATGAGAGCAAGCGAGCAAGCCAGATATGAGAGCGAGCCAGATAAGAGAGCGAACCAGACAAGAGCGCAAGGGAGCGAGCCAGATATGAGAGCGAGCGAGACAGACATGAGAGAAAGCGAGCGAGCCAGATATGAGTGCGAGCGAGCCAGACATGAGAGCAAGCGAGCGAGCCAGATATGAGAGCAAGCGAGCGACCCAGATATGAGAGCGAGCGAGCCAGATATGAGAGCAAGCGACCAAGCCAGATATGAGAGCGAGCCAGATAAGAGAGCGAACCAGACAAGAGCGCAAGGGAGCGAGCCAGATATGAGAGCGAGCAAGACAGACATGAGAGAAAGCGAGCGAGCCAGATATGAGTGCGAGCGAGCCAGACATGAGAGCAAGCGAGCGAGCCAGATATGAGAGCAAGCGAGCAAGCCAGATATGAGAGCGAGCGAGCCAGATATGAGAGCGAACCAGACAAGAGAGAAATCGAGTGAGCCAGATATGAGAGCGAGCGAGCCTAACATGAGAGCAAGCGAGCAAGCAAGATATGAGAGCGAGCCAGTTTAGAGAGCGAGCCAGACAAGAGAGCAAGCGAGGGAGCCAGATGTGAGAGCGAGCGAGCCAGACATGAGAGCAAGCGAGCGAGCCAGATATGAGAGAGAGCGAGCCAGACATGAGAGCAAGCGAGCAAGATATGAGAACGAGCAAGCAGGATATGCGAGCGAGCCAGATAAGAGAGCGAGCCAGACAAGAGAGCAAGAGAGCGAGCAAGACATGAGAGCAAGCGAGCGAGCCAGATATGAGAGCGAGCGAGCCAGATAAGAAAGCGAGCCAGACCAGAGAGCAAGGGAGCGAGCCAGACCAGAGAGCAAGCGAGCGAGCCAGATATGAGAGCAAGTGAGCGAGCCAGATATGAGAGCGAGCCAGACATGAGAGCAAGCGAGCGAGCCAGATATGAGAGCAAGTGAGCGAGCCAGATATGAGAGCGAGCCAGACATGAGAGCAAGCGAGCGAGCCAGATATGAGAGCAAGCGAGCAAGCCAGATATGAGAGCGAGCCAGATAAGAGAGCGATCCAGACAAGAGCGCAAGGGAGCGAGCCAGATATGAGAGCGAGCGAGACAGACATGAGAGAAAGCGAGCGAGCCAGATATGAGTGCGAGCGAGCCAGACATGAGAGCAAGCGAGCGAGCCAGATATGAGAGCAAGCGAGCAAGCCAGATATGTGAGCGAGCCAGATTAGAGAGCGAGCCAGACAAGAGAGAAATCGAGCGAGCCAGATATGTGAGCGAGCGAGCCTAACATGAGAGCAAGCGAGCAAGCAAGATATGAGAGCGAGCCAGATTAGAGAGCGAGCCAGACAAGAGAGCAAGCGAGGGAGCCAGATGTGAGAGCGAGCGAGCCAGACATGAGAGCAAGAGAGCAAGATATGAGAACGAGCAAGCAGGATATGCGAGCGAGCCAGATAAGAGAGCGAGCCAGACAAGAGAGCAAGAGAGCGAGCAAGACATGAGAGCAAGCGAGCGAGCCAGATATGAGAGCGAG
Organism: Hyla sarda; assembly: GCF_029499605.1. Lineage (NCBI taxonomy): Eukaryota > Metazoa > Chordata > Amphibia > Anura > Hylidae > Hyla > Hyla sarda. The sequence continues at coordinate 135,496 of NW_026610643.1, forward strand.
CGAGCCAGATAAGAAAGCGAGCCAGACCAGAGAGCAAGGGAGCGAGCCAGACCAGAGAGCAAGCGAGCGAGCCAGATATGAGAGCGAGTGAGCCAGACGTGAGAGCAAGCGAGCGAGGAAGATATGAGATCGAGCGAGATAAGAGAGCGAGTCAGATATGAGAGCAAGTGAGAGAGCCAGATGAGAGCAAGCGAGCAAGCCAGATATGCGAGCGAGCGAGCCAGATAAGAGAGCGAGTCAGACAAGAGAGCAAGCGAGCGAGCCAGATATGCGAGCGAGCGAGCCAGATATGAGAGCGAGCGAGCCAGACATGAGAGCAAGCGAGCGAGCCAGGTATGAGAGCAAGTGAGCCAGACATGAGAGCAAACGAGCGAGCCAGATATGAGAGCGAGCGAGCGAGTCAGATATGAGAGCGAGCGAGATAAGAGAGCGAGCCAGACAAGAGAGCAAGCGAGCGAGCCAGATACGAGAGCAAGCGAGCCAGATATGCGAGCGAGCGAGCCAGATAAGAGAGCGAGCCAGACAAGAGAGCAAGCGAGCGAGCCAAATATGCGAGCGAGCAAGCCAGATAAGAGAGTAAGCCAGACAAGAGAGCAAGCCAGCGAGCCAGATATGCGAGCGAGCGAGCCAGATATGAGAGCGAGCGAGCCAGACATGAGAGCAAGCGAGCAAGGCAGGTATGAGAGCAAGCGAGCCAGACATGAGAGCAATCGAGCGAGCCAGATATGACAGCAAGCGAGCCAGACATGAGAGCAAGCGAGCGAGCCAGATATGAGAGCGAGCGAGCCAGACATGAGAGCAAGCGAGCGAGCCAGATATGAGAGCGAGTAAGCCAGACATGAGAGCAAGCGAGCGAGCCAGATTTGAGAGCAAGCGAGCCAGACATGAGAGCAAGCGAGCGAGCCAGATATGAGAGCGAGCGAGCCAGACATGAGAGCAAGCGAGCAAGCCAAATATGAGAGCGAGCCAGACATGAGAGCGAGCCAGATATGAGAGTGAGCCAGATAAGAGAGCGAGCCAGACAAGAGAGTAAGTGAGCGAGCCAGATATGAGAGCAAACGAGCGAGCCAGATATGAGAGCAAGCAAGCGAGCCAGATATGAGAGCGAGCAAGATAAGAGAGCGAGCCAGACAAGAGAGCAAGTGAGCGAGCCAGATATCAGAGCAAGCGAGCGAGCCAGATGAGAGCAAGCGAGCGAGCCAGATATGCGAGCGAGCGAGCCAGATAAGAGAGCGAGCCAGACAAGAGAGCAAGCGAGCGAGCCAGGTGTGCGAGCAAGCGAGCCAGACATGAGAGCAAGCGAGCGAGCCAGATATGAGAGCGAGCGAGCCAGACATGAGAGCAAGCGAGCGAGCCAGATATGAGAGCGAGTGAGCCAGACATGAGAGCAAGCGAGCGAGCCAGATATGAGAGCAAGCGAGCCAGACATGAGAGCAAGCGAGCGAGCCAGATATGAGAGCGAGCCAGAAATGAGAGCAAGCGAGCGAGCAAGATATGAGAGCGAGCCAGATAAGAGAGCGATCCAGACAAGAGAGCAAGCGAGCGAGCCAGATATGAGAGCGAGCAAGCCAGACATGAGAGCAAGCGAGCGAGCAAGATATGAGATCGAGTGAGCCAGATATGCGAGCGAGTCAGATAAGAGAGCGAGCCAGACAAGAAAGCAAGTGAGCGAGCCAGATATGAGAGCAAGCGAGCGAGCCAGATATGAGAGCGAGCAAGATAAGAGAGTGAGCCAGACAAGAGAGCAAGCGAGCGAGCCAGATATGAGAGCAAGCGAGCGAGCCAGATGAGAGCAAGCGAGCGAGCCAGATATGCGAGCGAGCGAGCAAGATAAGAGAGCGAGTCAGAAAAGAGAGCAAGCGAGCGAGCCAGATATGCGAGCGAGCAAGCCAGATAAGAGAGTGAGCCAGACAAGAGAGCAAGCGAGCGAGCCAGATATGCGAGCGAGCGAGCCAGATATGAGAGCGAGCCAGACATGAGAGCAAGCGAGTGAGCCAGGTATGAGAGCAAGTGAGCAAGAAATGAGAGCAATCGAGCGAGCCAGATATGAGAGCGAGCGAGCCAGACATGAGAGCATGCGAGCGAGCTAGATATGAGAGCAAGCGAGCCAGACATGAGAGCAAGCGAGCGAGCCAGATATGAGAGCGAGCCAGACATGAGAGCAAGCGAGCGAGCAAGATATGAGAGCGAGCCAGATAAGAGAGCGATCCATACAAGAGAGCAAGCGAGCGAGCCAGATATGAGAGCGAGCAAGCCAGACATGAGAGCAAGCGAGCGAGCCAGATATGAGAGCGAGCGAGCCAGATATGCAAGCGAGCGAGCCAGATAAGAGAGCGAACCAGACAAGAGAGCAAGCGAGCGAGCCAGATATGAGAGCGAGCGAGCCAGACATGAGAGCAAGCGAGCGAGCCAGATATGAGAGCGAGCGAGCCAGACATGAGAGCAAGTGAGCCAGATATGAGAGAGAGCGAGACAGACATGAGAGCAAGCGAGCGAGCAAGATATGAGAGCGAGCGAGCCAGACATGAGAGCAAGCGAGCGAGCCAGATATGAGAGCGAGTAAGCCAGACATGAGAGCAAGCCAGCGAGAAAGATATGAGATCGAGCGAACCAGACATGAGAGCAAGCGAGCGAGCAAGATATGAGATCGAGCGAGCCAGATATGCGAGCAAGTCAGATAAGAGAGCGAGCCAGACAAGAGAGCAAGTGAGCGAGCCAGATATGAGAGCAAGCGAGCGAGACAGATATGAGAGCGAGCGAGATAAGAGAGCGAGCCAGACAAGAGAGCAAGCGAGCCACATATGAGAGCGAGGGAGACAGATATGCGAGCGAGCCAGATAAGAGAGTGAGCCAGACAAGAGAGCAAGCGAGCGAGCCAGATATGCAAGCGAGCGAGCCAGATAAGAGAGCGAACCAGACAAGAGAGCAAGCGAGTGAGCCAGATATGAGAGCAAGCGAGCGAGCCAGATATGAGAGCGAGCGAGATAAGAGAGCGAGCCAGACAAGAGAGCAAGCGAGCCAGATATGAGAGCAAGCGAGCGAGCCAGATGAGAGCAAGCGAGCAAGCCAGATATGCGAGCGAGCCAGATAAGAGAGCGAGTCAGACAAGAGAGCAAGCGAGCGAGCCAGATATGCGAGCGAGCGAGCCAGATATGAGAGCGAGCGAGCCAGACATGAGAGCAAGCGAGCGAGCCAGGTATGAGAGCAAGTGAGCCAGACATGAGAGCAAGCGAGCGAGCCAGGTATGAGAGCAAGTGAGCCAGACATGAAAGCAATCGAGCGAGCCAGATATGAGAGCGAGCGAGCCACACATGAGAGCAAGCGAGCGAGCCAGATATGAGAGCGAGCGAGCCAGATATGAGAGCAAGCGAGCAAGCCAGATATGAGAGCGAGCCAGATAAGAGAGCGAACCAGACAAGAGCGCAAGGGAGCGAGCCAGATATGAGAGCGAGCGAGACAGACATGAGAGAAAGCGAGCGAGCCAGATATGAGTGCGAGCGAGCCAGACATGAAAGCAAGCGAGCGAGCCAGATATGAGAGCAAGCGAGCGACCCAGATATGAGAGCGAGCGAGCCAGATATGAGAGCAAGCGACCAAGCCAGATATGAGAGCGAGCCAGATAAGAGAGCGAACCAGACAAGAGCGCAAGGGAGCGAGCCAGATATGAGAGCGAGCGAGACAGACATGAGAGAAAGCGAGCGAGCCAGATATGAGTGCGAGCGAGCCAGACATGAGAGCAAGCGAGCGAGCCAGATATGAGAGCAAGCGAGCAAGCCAGATGTGAGAGCGAGCCAGATAAGAGAGCGAACCAGACAAGAGAGAAATCGAGTGAGCCAGATATGAGAGCGAGCGAGCCTAACATGAGAGCAAGCGAGCAAGCAAGATATGAGAGCGAGCCAGTTTAGAGAGCGAGCCAGACAAGAGAGCAAGCGAGGGAGCCAGATGTGAGAGCGAGCGAGCCAGACATGAGAGCAACCGAGCGAGCCAGATATGAGAGAGAGCGAGCCAGACATGAGAGCAAGCGAGCAAGATATGAGAACGAGCAAGCAGGATATGCGAGCGAGCCAGATAAGAGAGCGAGCCAGACAAGAGAGCAAGAGAGCGAGCAAGACATGAGAGCAAGCGAGCGAGCCAGATATGAGAGCGAGCGAGCCAGATAAGAAAGCGAGCCAGACCAGAGAGCAAGGGAGCGAGCCAGACCAGAGAGCAAGCGAGCGAGCCAGATATGAGAGCAAGTGAGCGAGCCAGATATGAGAGCGAGCCAGACATGAGAGCAAGCGAGCGAGCCAGATATGAGAGCAAGCGAGCAAGCCAGATATGAGAGCGAGCCAGATAAGAGAGCGATCCAGACAAGAGCGCAAGGGAGCGAGCCAGATATGAGAGCGAGCGAGACAGACATGAGAGAAAGCGAGCGAGCCAGATATGAGTGCGAGCGAGCCAGACATGAGAGCAAGCGAGCGAGCCAGATATGAGAGCAAGCGAGCAAGCCAGATATGTGAGCGAGCCAGATTAGAGAGCGAGCCAGACAAGAGAGAAATCGAGCGAGCCAGATATGTGAGCGAGCGAGCCTAACATGAGAGCAAGCGAGCAAGCAAGATATGAGAGCGAGCCATATTAGAGAGCGAGCCAGACAAGAGAGCAAGCGAGGGAGCCAGATGTGAGAGCGAGCGAGCCAGACATGAGAGCAAGCGAGCAAGATATGAGAACGAGCAAGCAGGATATGCGAGCGAGCCAGATAAGAGAGCGAGCCAGACAAGAGAGCAAGAGAGCGAGCAAGACATGAGAGCAAGCGAGCGAGCCAGATATGAGAGCGAGCGAGCCAGATAAGAAAGCGAGCCAGACCAGAGAGCAAGGGAGCGAGCCAGACCAGAGAGCAAGCGAGCGAGCCAGATATGAGAGCGAGTGAGCCAGACGTGAGAGCAAGCGAGCGAGGAAGATATGAGATCGAGCGAGATAAGAGAGCGAGTCAGACAAGAGAGCAAGTGAGAGAGTCAGATATGAGAGCAAGCGAGCGAGCCAGATATGAGAGCGAGCGAGATAAGAGAGCGAGCCAGACATGAGAGCAAGAGAGCGAGCCAGATATGAGAGCGAGCGAGCCAGACATGAGAGCAAGCGAGCGAGCCAGATATGAGAGCGAGCGAGCCAGACAAGAGAGCAAGCGAGCGAGCCAGATATGAGAGCGAGGGAGCCCGACATGAGAGCAAGTGAGCGAGCCAGATATGAGAGCGAGTGAGCCAGACATGAGAGCAAGCGAGCGAGCAAGATATGAGATCGAGCGAGTCAGATATGCGAGAAAGTCAGATAAGAGAGCCAGCCAGACAAGAGAGCAAGTGAGCGAGCCAGATATGAGAGCGAGCGAGCCAGATATGAGAGCGAGCGAGCGAGCCAGATATGAGAGCGAGCGAGATAAGAGAGCGAGCCAGACAAGAGAGCAAGCGAGCCAGATATGAGAGCAAGCGAGCGAGCCAGATATGAGAGCGAGGGAGCCAGATATGCGAGCGAGCGAGCCAGATAAGAGAGTGAGCCAGACAAGAGAGCAAGTGAGCCAGATATGCAAGCGAGCGAGCCATATAAGAGAGCGAACCAGAAGAGAGAGCAAGCGAGCGAGCCAGATATGAGAGCAAGCGAGCGAGCCAGATATGAGAGCGAGCGAGATAAGAGAGCGAGCCAGACAAGAGAGCAAGCGAGCGAGCCAGATATGAGAGCAAGCGAGCGAGCCAGATGAGAGCAAGCGAGCAAGCCAGATATGCGAGCGAGCGAGCCAGATAAGAGAGCGAGTCAGACAAGAGAGCAAGCGAGCGAGCCAGATATGCGAGCGAGCGAGCCAGATATGAGAGCGAGCGAGCCAGACATGAGAGCAAGCGAGCGAGCCAGGTATGAGAGCAAGTGAGCCAGACATGAGAGCACTCAAGCGAGCCAGATATGAGAGTGAGCGAGCCAGACATGAGAGCAAGCGAGCGAGCCAGATATAAGAGCGAGCGAGCCAGACATGATAGCAAGCGAGCGAGCCAGATATGAGAGCGATCGAGCCAGACATGAGAGCAAGCGAGCGAGCCAGATATGAGAGCGAGCGAGCCAGACATGAGAGCAAGCGAGCGAGCCAGATATGAGAGTGAGCGAGCCAGACATGAGAGCAAGCGAGCGAGCCAGATATGAGAGCGAGCGAGCCAGACATGAGAGCAAGCGAGCGAGCCAGGTATGAGAGCAAGTGAGCCAGACATGAGAGCAAACGAGCGAGCCAGATATGAGAGCGAGCGAGCGAGTCAGATATGAGAGCGAGCGAGATAAGAGAGCGAGCCAGACAAGAGAGCAAGCGAGCGAGCCAGATACGAGAGCAAGCGAGCGAGCCAGATATGCGAGCGAGCGAGCCAGATAAGAGAGCGAGCCAGACAAGAGAGCAAGCGAGCGAGCCAAATATGCTAGCGAGCAAGCCAGATAAGAGAGTAAGCCAGACAAGAGAGCAAGCCAGCGAGCCAGATATGCGAGCGAGCGAGCCAGATATGAGAGCGAGCGAGCCAGACATGAGAGCAAGCGAGCAAGGCAGGTATGAGAGCAAGCGAGCCAGACATGAGAGCAATCGAGCGAGCCAGATATGACAGCAAGCGAGCCAGACATGAGAGCAAGCGAGCGAGCCAGATATGAGAGCGAGCGAGCCAGACATGAGAGCAAGCGAGCGAGCCAGATATGAGAGCGAGTGAGCCAGACATGAGAGCAAGCGAGCGAGCCAGATATGAGAGCAAGCGAGCCAGACATGAGAGCAAGCGAGCGAGCCAGATATGAGAGCGAGCGAGCCAGACATGAGAGCAAGCGAGCAAGCCAAATATGAGAGCGAGCCAGACATGAGAGCGAGCTAGATATGAGAGTGAGCCAGATAAGAGAGCGAGCCAGACAAGAGAGCAAGTGAGCGAGCCAGATATGAGAGCAAACGAGCGAGCCAGATATGAGAGCAAGCAAGCGAGACAGATATGAGAGCGAGCAAGATAAGAGAGCGAGCCAGACAAGAGAGCAAGTGAGCGAGCCAGATATCAGAGCAAGCGAGCGAGCCAGATGAGAGCAAGCGAGCGAGCCAGATATGCGAGCGAGCGAGCCAGATAAGAGAGCGAGCCAGACAAGAGAGCAAGCGAGCGAGCCAGGTGTGCGAGCAAGCGAGCCAGACATGAGAGCAAGCGAGCGAGCCAGATATGAGAGCGAGCGAGCCAGACATGAGAGCAAGCGAGCGAGCCAGATATGAGAGCGAGTGAGCCAGACATGAGAGCAAGCGAGCGAGCCAGATATGAGAGCAAGCGAGCCAGACATGAGAGCAAGCGAGCGAGCCAGATATGAGAGCGAGCCAGAAATGAGAGCAAGCGAGCGAGCAAGATATGAGAGCGAGCCAGATAAGAGAGCGATCCAGACAAGAGAGCAAGCGAGCGAGCCAGATATGAGAGCGAGCAAGCCAGACATGAGAGCAAGCGAGCGAGCAAGATATGAGATCGAGTGAGCCAGATATGCGAGCGAGTCAGATAAGAGAGCGAGCCAGACAAGAAAGCAAGTGAGCGAGCCAGATATGAGAGCAAGCGAGCGAGCCAGATATGAGAGCGAGCAAGATAAGAGAGTGAGCCAGACAAGAGAGCAAGCGAGCGAGCCAGATATGAGAGCAAGCGAGCGAGCCAGATGAGAGCAAGCGAGCGAGCCAGATATGCGAGCGAGCGAGCCAGATAAGAGAGCGAGTCAGACAAGAGAGCAAGCGAGCGAGCCAGATATGCGAGCGAGCAAGCCAGATAAGAGAGTGAGCCAGACAAGAGAGCAAGCGAGCGAGCCAGATATGCGAGCGAGCGAGCCAGATATGAGAGCGAGCCAGACATGAGAGCAAGCGAGTGAGCCAGGTATGAGAGCAAGTGAGCCAGAAATTAGAGCAATCGAGCGAGCCAGATATGAGAGCGAGCGAGCCAGACATGAGAGCAAGCGAGCGAGCTAGATATGAGAGCAAGCGAGCCAGACATGAGAGCAAGCGAGCGAGCCAGATATGAGAGCGAGCCAGACATGAGAGCAAGCGAGCGAGCAAGATATGAGAGCGAGCCAGATAAGAGAGCGATCCAGACAAGAGAGCAAGCGAGCGAGCCAGATATGAGAGCGAGCAAGCCAGACATGAGAGCAAGCGAGCGAGCCAGATATGAGAGCGAGCGAGCCAGATATGCAAGCGAGCGAGCCAGATAAGAGAGCGAACCAGACAAGAGAGCAAGCGAGCGAGCCAGATATGAGAGCGAGCGAGCCAGACATGAGAGCAAGCGAGCGAGCCAGATATGAGAGCGAGCGAGCCAGACATGAGAGCAAGCGAGCCAGATATGAGAGAGAGCGAGACAGACATGAGAGCAAGCGAGCGAGCAAGATATGAGAGCGAGCGAGCCAGACATGAGAGCAAGCGAGCGAGCCAGATATGAGAGCGAGTAAGCCAGACATGAGAGCAAGCCAGCGAGAAAGATATGAGATCGAGCGAACCAGACATGAGAGCAAGCGAGCGAGCAAGATATGAGATCGAGCGAGCCAGATATGCGAGCAAGTCAGATAAGAGAGCGAGCCAGACAAGAGAGCAAGTGAGCGAGCCAGATATGAGAGCAAGCGAGCGAGACAGATATGAGAGCGAGCGAGATAAGAGAGCGAGCCAGACAAGAGAGCAAGCGAGCCACATATGAGAGTGAGGGAGACAGATATGCGAGCGAGCCAGATAAGAGAGTGAGCCAGACAAGAGAGCAAGCGAGCGAGCCAGATATGCAAGCGAGCGAGCCAGATAAGAGAGCGAACCAGACAAGAGAGCAAGCGAGTGAGCCAGATATGAGAGCAAGCGAGCGAGCCAGATGTGAGAGCGAGCGAGATAAGAGAGCGAGCCAGACAAGAGAGCAAGCGAGCCAGATATGAGAGCAAGCGAGCGAGCCAGATGAGAGCAAGCGAGCAAGCCAGATATGCGAGCGAGCCAGATAAGAGAGCGAGTCAGACAAGAGAGCAAGCGAGCGAGCCAGATATGCGAGCGAGCCAGATATAAGAGCGAGCGAGCCAGACATGAGAGCAAGCGAGCGAGCCAGGTATGAGAGCAAGTGAGCCAGACATGAGAGCAAGCGAGCGAGCCAGGTATGAGAGCAAGTGAGCCAGACATGAGAGCAATCGAGCGAGCCAGATATGAGAGCGAGCGAGCCACACATGAGAGCAAGCGAGCGAGCCAGATATGAGAGCGAGCGAGCCAGATATGAGAGCAAGCGAGCAAGCCAGATATGAGAGCGAGCCAGATAAGAGAGCGAACCAGACAAGAGCGCAAGGGAGCGAGCCAGATATGAGAGCGAGCGAGACAGACATGAGAGAAAGCGAGCGAGCCAGATATGAGTGCGAGCGAGCCAGACATGAGAGCAAGCGAGCGAGCCAGATATGAGAGCAAGCGAGCGACCCAGATATGAGAGCGAGCGAGCCAGATATGAGAGTAAGCGACCAAGCCAGATATGAGAGCGAGCCAGATAAGAGAGCGAACCAGACAAGAGCGCAAGGGAGCGAGCCAGATATGAGAGCGAGCGAGACAGACATGAGAGAAAGCGAGCGAGCCAGATATGAGTGCGAGCGAGCCAGACATGAGAGCAAGCGAGCGAGCCAGATATGAGAGCAAGCGAGCAAGCCAGATATGAGAGCGAGCCAGATAAGAGAGCGAACCAGACAAGAGAGAAATCGAGTGAGCCAGATATGAGAGCGAGCGAGCCTAACATGAGAGCAAGCGAGCAAGCAAGATATGAGAGCGAGCCAGTTTAGAGAGCGAGCCAGACAAGAGAGCAAGCGAGGGAGCCAGATGTGAGAGCGAGCGAGCCAGACATGAGAGCAAGCGAGCGAGCCAGATATGAGAGAGAGCGAGCCAGACATGAGAGCAAGCGAGCAAGATATGAGAACGAGCAAGCAGGATATGCGAGCGAGCCAGATAAGAGAGCGAGCCAGACAAGAGAGCAAGAGAGCGAGCAAGACATGAGAGCAAGCGAGCGAGCCAGATATGAGAGCGAGCGAGCCAGATAAGAAAGCGAGCCAGACCAGAGAGCAAGGGAGCGAGCCAGACCAGAGAGCAAGCGAGCGAGCCAGATATGAGAGCAAGTGAGCGAGCCAGATATGAGAGCGAGCCAGACATGAGAGCAAGCGAGCGAGCCAGATATGAGAGCAAGCGAGCAAGCCAGATATGAGAGCGAGCCAGATAAGAGAGCGATCCAGACAAGAGCGCAAGGGAGCGAGCCAGATATGAGAGCGAGCGAGACAGACATGAGAGAAAGCGAGCGAGCCAGATATGAGTGCGAGCGAGCCAGACATGAGAGCAAGCGAGCGAGCCAGATATGAGAGCAAGCGAGCAAGCCAGATATGTGAGCGAGCCAGATTAGAGAGCGAGCCAGACAAGAGAGAAATCGAGCGAGCCAGATATGTGAGCGAGCGAGCCTAACATGAGAGCAAGCGAGCAAGCAAGATATGAGAGCGAGCCAGATTAGAGAGCGAGCTAGACAAGAGAGCAAGCGAGGGAGCCAGATGTGAGAGCGAGCGAGCCAGACATGAGAGCAAGCGAGCAAGATATGAGAACGAGCAAGCAGGATATGCGAGCGAGCCAGATAAGAGAGCGAGCCAGACAAGAGAGCAAGAGAGCGAGCAAGACATGAGAGCAAGCGAGCGAGCCAGATATGAGAGCGAGCGAGCCAGATAAGAAAGCGAGCCAGACCAGAGAGCAAGGGAGCGAGCCAGACCAGAGAGCAAGCGAGCGAGCCAGATATGAGAGCGAGTGAGCCAGACGTGAGAGCAAGCGAGCGAGGAAGATATGAGATCGAGCGAGATAAGAGAGCGAGTCAGACAAGAGAGCAAGTGAGAGAGTCAGATATGAGAGCAAGCGAGCGAGCCAGATATGAGAGCGAGCGAGATAAGAGAGCGAGCCAGACATGAGAGCAAGAGAGCGAGCCAGATATGAGAGCGAGCGAGCCAGACATGAGAGCAAGCGAGCGAGCCAGATATGAGAGCGAGCGAGCCAGACAAGAGAGCAAGCGAGCGAGCCAGATATGAGAGCGAGGGAGCCAGACATGAGAGCAAGTGAGCGAGCCAGATATGAGAGCGAGTGAGTCAGACATGAGAGCAAGCGAGCGAGCAAGATATGAGACCGAGCGAGTCAGATATGCGAGAAAGTCAGATAAGAGAGCGAGCCAGACAAGAGAGCAAGTGAGCGAGCCAGATATGAGAGCGAGCGAGCCAGATATGAGAGCGAGCGAGCGAGCCAGATATGAGAGCGAGCGAGATAAGAGAGCGAGCCAGACAAGAGAGCAAGCGAGCCAGATATGAGAGCAAGGGAGCGAGCCAGATATGAGAGCGAGGGAGCCAGATATGCGAGCGAGCGAGCCAGATAAGAGAGTGAGCCAGACAAGAGAGCAAGTGAGCCAGATATGCAAGCGAGCGAGCCAGATAAGAGAGCGAACCAGAAGAGAGAGCAAGCGAGCGAGCCAGATATGAGAGCAAGCGAGCGAGCCAGATATGAGAGCGAGCGAGATAAGAGAGCGAGCCAGACAAGAGAGCAAGCGAGCGAGCCAGATATGAGAGCAAGCGAGCGAGCCAGATGAGAGCAAGCGAGCAAGCCAGATATGCGAGCGAGCGAGCCAGATAAGAGAGCGAGTCAGACAAGAGAGCAAGCGAGCGAGCCAGATATGCGAGCGAGCCAGATATGAGAGCGAGCGAGCCAGACATGAGAGCAAGCGAGCGAGCCAGGTATGAGAGCAAGTGAGCCAGACATGAGAGCAAGCGAGCGAGCCAGGTATGAGAGCAAGTGAGCCAGACATGAGAGCAATCGAGCGAGCCAGATATGAGAGCGAGCGAGCCACACATGAGAGCAAGCGAGCGAGCCAGATATGAGAGCGAGCGAGCCAGATATGAGAGCAAGCGAGCAAGCCAGATATGAGAGCGAGCCAGATAAGAGAGCGAACCAGACAAGAGCGCAAGGGAGCGAGCCAGATATGAGAGCGAGCGAGACAGACATGAGAGAAAGTGAGCGAGCCAGATATGAGTGCGAGCGAGCCAGACATGAGAGCAAGCGAGCGAGCCAGATATGAGAGCAAGCGAGCGACCCAGATATGAGAGCGAGCGAGCCAGATATGAGAGCAAGCGACCAAGCCAGATATGAGAGCGAGCCAGATAAGAGAGCGAACCAGACAAGAGCGCAAGGGAGCGAGCCAGATATGAGAGCGAGCGAGACAGACATGAGAGAAAGCGAGCGAGCCAGATATGAGTGCGAGCGAGCCAGACATGAGAGCAAGCGAGCGAGCCAGATATGAGAGCAAGCGAGCAAGCCAGGTATGAGAGCGAGCCAGATAAGAGAGCGAACCAGACAAGAGAGAAATCGAGTGAGCCAGATATGAGAGCGAGCGAGCCTAACATGAGAGCAAGCGAGCAAGCAAGATATGAGAGCGAGCCAGTTTAGAGAGCGAGACAGACAAGAGAGCAAGCGAGGGAGCCAGATGTGAGAGCGAGCGAGCCAGACATGAGAGCAAGCGAGCGAGCCAGATATGAGAGAGAGCGAGCCAGACATGAGAGCAAGCGAGCAAGATATGAGAACGAGCAAGCAGGATATGCGAGCGAGCCAGATAAGAGAGCGAGCCAGACAAGAGAGCAAGAGAGCGAGCAAGACATGAGAGCAAGCGAGCGAGCCAGATATGAGAGCGAGCGAGCCAGATAAGAAAGCGAGCCAGACCAGAGAGCAAGGGAGCGAGCCAGACCAGAGAGCAAGCGAGCGAGCCAGATATGAGAGCAAGTGAGCGAGCCAGATATGAGAGCGAGCCAGACATGAGAGCAAGCGAGCGAGCCAGATATGAGAGCAAGCGAGCAAGCCAGATATGAGAGCGAGCCAGATAAGAGAGCGATCCAGACAAGAGCGCAAGGGAGCGAGCCAGATATGAGAGCGAGCGAGACAGACATGAGAGAAAGCGAGCGAGCCAGATATGAGTGCGAGCGAGCCAGACATGAGAGCAAGCGAGCGAGCCAGATATGAGAGCAAGCGAGCAAGCCAGATATGTGAGCGAGCCAGATTAGAGAGCGAGCCAGACAAGAGAGAAATCGAGCGAGCCAGATATGTGAGCGAGCGAGCCTAACATGAGAGCAAGCGAGCAAGCAAGATATGAGAGCGAGCCAGATTAGAGAGCGAGCCAGACAAGAGAGCAAGCGAGGGAGCCAGATGTGAGAGCGAGCGAGCCAGACATGAGAGCAAGCGAGCGAGCCAGATATGAGAGAGCGAGCCAGACATGAGAGCAAGCGAGCAAGATATGAGAGCGAGCAAGCCAGATATGCGAGCGAGCGAGCCAGATAAGAGAGCGAGCCAGACAAGAGAGCAAGAGAGCGAGCCAGATATGAGAGCAAGCGAGCGAGCCAGATGTGAGAGCGAGCCAGAAAAGAGAGCGAGCCAGACAAGAGAGCAAGCGAGCGAGCCAGATATGAGAGCGAGCGAGCCAGACATGAGAGCGAGCGGGCCAGATAAAAGAGCGAACCAGACAAGAGAGCCAGCGAGCGAGCCAGATATGAGAGCAAGCAAGCGAGCCTGATGTGAGAGCAAACCAGATAATAGAGCGAGCCAGACAAGAGAGCAAGCGAGCGAGCCAGATATGAGAGCGAGGGAGTCAGATGTGAGAGGGAGCGAGTCAGATATGCGAGCGAGCCATATAAGAGTGGGAGCCAGACAAGAGAGCAAGCGACCGAGCCAGATATGAGAGCAAGCGAGTGAGCCAGACATGAGAGCAAGCGAGCGAGCCAGATATGAGAGCGAGCAAGCCAGACAGGAGCGCCAGTTATGAGAGTGAGCTAGCCAGATATGCGAGCGAGCCAGATAAGAGAGCGAGCCAGACAAGAGAGCAAGCGAGCGAGCCAGATATTCGAGTGAGCGAGCCAGATAACAGAGCGAGCCAGACAAGAGAGCAAGCGAGCGAGCCAGATATGAGAGCAAGCGAGCGAGCCAGATGTGAGAGCGAGCAAGCCAGATATGCGAGCGAGCCAGATAAGAGAGAGAGCAAGACAAGAGGAAACAAGCAAACCAGACAAGAGAGCCAGCGAGCGAGCAAGATATGAGAGCAAGCGAGCGAGCCAGATGTGAGAGCAAACCAGATAAGAGAGCGAGCCAGACAAAAGAGCAAGCAAGCGAGCCAGATATGAGAGCAAGCGAGCGAGCCAGATGTGAGAGCGAGCAAGCCAGATATGCGAGCGAGCCAGATAAGAGAGAGAGCAAGGCAAGAGGAAACGAGCAAACCAGACAAGAGAGCAAGCGAGCGAGACAGATATGAGAGCGAGCGAGCCATACATGAGAGCAAGCGAGCGAGACAGATATGAGAGCAAGCGAGTGAGCCAGATATGAGAGCGAGCGAGCCAGACAAGAGAGCAAGTGAGCGAACCAGACATGAGAGCATGCGAGCGAGCCAGATATGAGAGCGAGCCATACATGAGAGCAAGCGAGCGAGCCAGATATGAGAGCGAGCGAGCCAGATATGCGAGCGAGCGAACCAGATAAGAAAGCTAGCCAGACAAGAGAGCAAGCGAGCGAGCCAGATATGAGAGCAAGCGAGCGAGCCAGATATGAGAGCGAGCGAGCCAGACATGAGAGCAAGCGAGCGAGCCAGATATGAGAGCAAGCGAGCAAGACAGATATGAGAGCGAACCAGGTAAGAGAGCGAACCAGACAAGAGAGAAATCGAGCGAGCCAGATATGCGAGCGAGCGAGCCAGATAAGAGAGCGAGCCAGACAAGAGAGCAAGCGAGTGAGCCAGATATTCGAGTGAGCGAGCCAGATAAGAGAGCGAGCCAGACAAGAGAGCAAGCGAGTGAGCCAGATATGAGAGCAAGCGAGCAAGCCAGATATGAGAGCGAACCAGATAAGAGAGCAAACCAGACAAGAGCGCAAGCGAGCGAGCCAGATATGAGAGCGAGCGAGCCAGACATGAGAGCAAGCGAGCGAGCCAGATATGAGAGCGAGCGAGCCAGATAAGAAAGCGAGCCAGACCAGAGATCAAGCGAGCGAGCCAGATATGAGAGCAAGCGAGCAAGCCAGATATGAGAGCGAGCGAGCCAGACATGAGAGCAAGCGAGCAAGCCAGATATGAGAGCAAGCGAGCAAGCCAGATATGAGAGCGAGCCAGATAAGAGAGCTATCCAGACAAGAGCGCAAGGGAGCGAGCCAGATATGAGAGCGAGCGAGACAGACATGAGAGAAAGCGAGCGAGCCAGATATGAGTGCGAGCGAGCCAGACATGAGAGCAAGTGAGCGAGCCAGATATGAGAGCAAGCGAGCAAGCCAGATATGAGAGCGAGCCAGATTAAAGAGCGAGCCAGACAAGAGAGAAATCGAGCGAGCCAGATATGTGAGCGAGCGAGCCTAACATGAGAGCATGCAGCAAGCAAGATATGAGAGCGAGCCATATTAGAGAGCGAGCCAGACAAGAGAGCAAGCGAGGGAGCCAGATGTGAGAGCGAGCGAGCCAGACATGAGAGCAAGCGAGCGAGCCAGATATGAGAGAGCGAGCCAGACATGAGAGCAAGCGAGCGAGCCAGATGAGAGCAAGCGAGCGAGCCAGATATGCGAGCGAGCGAGCCAGAAAAGAGAGCGAGTCAGACAAGAGAGCAAGCGAGCGAGCCAGATATGTGAGCGAGCAAGCCAGATAAGAGAGTGAGCCAGACAAGAGAGCAAGCGAGCGAGCCAGATATGCGAGCGAGCGAGCCAGATATGAGAGCGAGCGAGCCAGACATGAGAGCAAGCGAGTGAGCCAGGTATGAGAGCAAGTGAGCCAGAAATGAGAGCAATCGAGCGAGCCAGATATGAGAGCGAGCGAGCCAGACATGAGAGCAAGCGAGCGAGCCAGATATGAGAGCAAGCGAGCCAGACATGAGAGCAAGCGAGCGAGCCAGATATGAGAGCGATCGAGCCAGACATGAGAGCAAGCGAGCGAGCCAGATATGAGAGCGAGCGAGCCAGACATGAGAGCAAGCGAGCGAGCCAGATATGAGAGCGAGTGAGCCAGACATGAGAGCAAGCGAGCGAGCCAGATATGAGAGCGAGCCAGACATGAGAGCAAGCGAGCGAGCCAGATATGAGAGCGAGCGAGCCAGACATGAGAGCAAGCGAGCGAGCCAGATATGAGAGCGAGCCAGACATGAGAGCAAGCGAGCGAGCAAGATATGAGAGCGAGCCAGATAAGAGAGCGATCCAGACAAGAGAGCAAGCGAGCGAGCCAGATATGAGAGCGAGCAAGCCAGACATGAGAGCAAGCGAGCGAGCCAGATATGAGAGCGAGCGAGCCAGATATGCAAGCGAGCGAGCCAGATAAGAGAGCGAACCAGACAAGAGAGCAAGCGAGCGAGCCAGATATGAGAGCGAGCGAGCCAGACATGAGAGCAAGCGAGCGAGCCAGATATGAGAGCGAGCGAGCCAGACATGAGAGCAAGCGAGCCAGATATGAGAGAGAGCGAGACAGACATGAGAGCAAGCGAGCGAGCAAGATATGAGAGCGAGCGAGCCAGACATGAGAGCAAGCGAGCGAGCCAGATATGAGAGCGAGTAAGCCAGACATGAGAGCAAGCCAGCGAGAAAGATATGAGATCGAGCGAACCAGACATGAGAGCAAGCGAGCGAGCAAGATATGAGATCGAGCGAGCCAGATATGCGAGCAAGTCAGATAAGAGAGCGAGCCAGACAAGAGAGCAAGTGAGCGAGCCAGATATGAGAGCAAGCGAGCGAGACAGATATGAGAGCGAGCGAGATAAGAGAGCGAGCCAGACAAGAGAGCAAGCGAGCCACATATGAGAGTGAGGGAGACAGATATGCGAGCGAGCCAGATAAGAGAGTGAGCCAGACAAGAGAGCAAGCGAGCGAGCCAGATATGCAAGCGAGCGAGCCAGATAAGAGAGCGAACCAGACAAGAGAGCAAGCGAGTGAGCCAGATATGAGAGCAAGCGAGCGAGCCAGATGTGAGAGCGAGCGAGATAAGAGAGCGAGCCAGACAAGAGAGCAAGCGAGCCAGATATGAGAGCAAGCGAGCGAGCCAGATGAGAGCAAGCGAGCAAGCCAGATATGCGAGCGAGCCAGATAAGAGAGCGAGTCAGACAAGAGAGCAAGCGAGCGAGCCAGATATGCGAGCGAGCCAGATATAAGAGCGAGCGAGCCAGACATGAGAGCAAGCGAGCGAGCCAGGTATGAGAGCAAGTGAGCCAGACATGAGAGCAAGCGAGCGAGCCAGGTATGAGAGCAAGTGAGCCAGACATGAGAGCAATCGAGCGAGCCAGATATGAGAGCGAGCGAGCCACACATGAGAGCAAGCGAGCGAGCCAGATATGAGAGCGAGCGAGCCAGATATGAGAGCAAGCGAGCAAACCAGATATGAGAGCGAGCCAGATAAGAGAGCGAACCAGACAAGAGCGCAAGGGAGCGAGCCAGATATGAGAGCGAGCGAGACAGACATGAGAGAAAGCGAGCGAGCCAGATATGAGTGCGAGCGAGCCAGACATGAGAGCAAGCGAGCGAGCCAGATATGAGAGCAAGCGAGCGACCCAGATATGAGAGCGAGCGAGCCAGATATGAGAGTAAGCGACCAAGCCAGATATGAGAGCGAGCCAGATAAGAGAGCGAACCAGACAAGAGCGCAAGGGAGCGAGCCAGATATGAGAGCGAGCGAGACAGACATGAGAGAAAGCGAGCGAGCCAGATATGAGTGCGAGCGAGCCAGACATGAGAGCAAGCGAGCGAGCCAGATATGAGAGCAAGCGAGCAAGCCAGATATGAGAGCGAGCCAGATAAGAGAGCGAACCAGACAAGAGAGAAATCGAGTGAGCCAGATATGAGAGCGAGCGAGCCTAACATGAGAGCAAGCGAGCAAGCAAGATATGAGAGCGAGCCAGTTTAGAGAGCGAGCCAGACAAGAGAGCAAGCGAGGGAGCCAGATGTGAGAGCGAGCGAGCCAGACATGAGAGCAAGCGAGCGAGCCAGATATGAGAGAGAGCGAGCCAGACATGAGAGCAAGCGAGCAAGATATGAGAACGAGCAAGCAGGATATGCGAGCGAGCCAGATAAGAGAGCGAGCCAGACAAGAGAGCAAGAGAGCGAGCAAGACATGAGAGCAAGCGAGCGAGCCAGATATGAGAGCGAGCGAGCCAGATAAGAAAGCGAGCCAGACCAGAGAGCAAGGGAGCGAGCCAGACCAGAGAGCAAGCGAGCGAGCCAGATATGAGAGCAAGTGAGCGAGCCAGATATGAGAGCGAGCCAGACATGAGAGCAAGCGAGCGAGCCAGATATGAGAGCAAGCGAGCAAGCCAGATATGAGAGCGAGCCAGATAAGAGAGCGATCCAGACAAGAGCGCAAGGGAGCGAGCCAGATATGAGAGCGAGCGAGACAGACATGAGAGAAAGCGAGCGAGCCAGATATGAGTGCGAGCGAGCCAGACATGAGAGCAAGCGAGCGAGCCAGATATGAGAGCAAGCGAGCAAGCCAGATATGTGAGCGAGCCAGATTAGAGAGCGAGCCAGACAAGAGAGAAATCGAGCGAGCCAGATATGTGAGCGAGCGAGCCTAACATGAGAGCAAGCGAGCAAGCAAGATATGAGAGCGAGCCAGATTAGAGAGCGAGCTAGACAAGAGAGCAAGCGAGGGAGCCAGATGTGAGAGCGAGCGAGCCAGACATGAGAGCAAGCGAGCAAGATATGAGAACGAGCAAGCAGGATATGCGAGCGAGCCAGATAAGAGAGCGAGCCAGACAAGAGAGCAAGAGAGCGAGCAAGACATGAGAGCAAGCGAGCGAGCCAGATATGAGAGCGAGCGAGCCAGATAAGAAAGCGAGCCAGACCAGAGAGCAAGGGAGCGAGCCAGACCAGAGAGCAAGCGAGCGAGCCAGATATGAGAGCGAGTGAGCCAGACGTGAGAGCAAGCGAGCGAGGAAGATATGAGATCGAGCGAGATAAGAGAGCGAGTCAGACAAGAGAGCAAGTGAGAGAGTCAGATATGAGAGCAAGCGAGCGAGCCAGATATGAGAGCGAGCGAGATAAGAGAGCGAGCCAGACATGAGAGCAAGAGAGCGAGCCAGATATGAGAGCGAGCGAGCCAGACATGAGAGCAAGCGAGCGAGCCAGATATGAGAGCGAGCGAGCCAGACAAGAGAGCAAGCGAGCGAGCCAGATATGAGAGCGAGGGAGCCAGACATGAGAGCAAGTGAGCGAGCCAGATATGAGAGCGAGTGAGTCAGACATGAGAGCAAGCGAGCGAGCAAGATATGAGATCGAGCGAGTCAGATATGCGAGAAAGTCAGATAAGAGAGCGAGCCAGACAAGAGAGCAAGTGAGCGAGCCAGATATGAGAGCGAGCGAGCCAGATATGAGAGCGAGCGAGCGAGCCAGATATGAGAGCGAGCGAGATAAGAGAGCGAGCCAGACAAGAGAGCAAGCGAGCCAGATATGAGAGCAAGGGAGCGAGCCAGATATGAGAGCGAGGGAGCCAGATATGCGAGCGAGCGAGCCAGATAAGAGAGTGAGCCAGACAAGAGAGCAAGTGAGCCAGATATGCAAGCGAGCGAGCCAGATAAGAGAGCGAACCAGAAGAGAGAGCAAGCGAGCGAGCCAGATATGAGAGCAAGCGAGCGAGCCAGATATGAGAGCGAGCGAGATAAGAGAGCGAGCCAGACAAGAGAGCAAGCGAGCGAGCCAGATATGAGAGCAAGCGAGTGAGCCAGATGAGAGCAAGCGAGCAAGCCAGATATGCGAGCGAGCGAGCCAGATAAGAGAGCGAGTCAGACAAGAGAGCAAGCGAGCGAGCCAGATATGCGAGCGAGCGAGCCAGATATGAGAGCGAGCGAGCCAGACATGAGAGCAAGCGAGCGAGCCAGGTATGAGAGCAAGTGAGCCAGACATGAGAGCACTCAAGCGAGCCAGATATGAGAGTGAGCGAGCCAGACATGAGAGCAAGCGAGCGAGCCAGATATAAGAGCGAGCGAGCCAGACATGATAGCAAGCGAGCGAGCCAGATATGAGAGCGATCGAGCCAGACATGAGAGCAAGCGAGCGAGCCAGATATGAGAGCGAGCGAGCCAGAAATGAGTGCAAGCGAGCGAGCCAGATATGAGAGTGAGCGAGCCAGACATGAGAGCAAGCGAGCGAGCCAGATATGAGAGCGAGCGAGCCAGACATGAGAGCAAGCGAGCGAGCCAGGTATGAGAGCAAGTGAGCCAGACAAGAGAGCAAATGAGCAAGCCAGATATGAGAGCGAGCGAGCGAGTCAGATATGAGAGCGAGCGAGATAAGAGAGCGAGCCAGACAAGAGAGCAAGCGAGCGAGCCAGATACGAGAGCAAGCGAGCGAGCCAGATATGCGAGCGAGCGAGCCAGATAAGAGAGCGAGCCAGACAAGAGAGCAAGCGAGCGAGCCAAATATGCGAGCGAGCAAGCCAGATAAGAGAGTAAGCCAGACAAGAGAGCAAGCCAGCGAGCCAGATATGCGAGCGAGCGAGCCAGATATGAGAGCGAGCGAGCCAGACATGAGAGCAAGCGAGCAAGGCAGGTATGAGAGCAAGCGAGCCAGACATGAGAGCAATCGAGCGAGCCAGATATGACAGCAAGCGAGCCAGACATGAGAGCAAGCGAGCGAGCCAGATATGAGAGCGAGCGAGCCAGACATGAGAGCAAGCGAGCGAGCCAGATATGAGAGCGAGTGAGCCAGACATGAGAGCAAGCGAGCGAGCCAGATATGAGAGCAAGCGAGCCAGACATAAGAGCAAGCGAGCGAGCCAGATATGAGAGCGAGCGAGCCAGACATGAGAGCAAGCGAGCAAGCCAAATATGAGAGCGAGCCAGACATGAGAGCGAGCCAGATATGAGAGTGAGCCAGATAAGAGAGCGAGCCAGACAAGAGAGCAAGTGAGCGAGCCAGATATGAGAGCAAACGAGCGAGCCAGATATGAGAGCAAGCAAGCGAGCCAGATATGAGAGCGAGCAAGATAAGAGAGCGAGTCAGACAAGAGAGCAAGTGAGCGAGCCAGATATCAGAGCAAGCGAGCGAGCCAGATGAGAGCAAGCGAGCGAGCCAGATATGCGAGCGAGCGAGCCAGATAAGAGAGCGAGCCAGACAAGAGAGCAAGCGAGCGAGCCAGGTGTGTGAGCAAGCGAGTCAGACATGAGAGCAAGCGAGCGAGCCAGATATGAGAGCAAGCGAGCCAGACATGAGAGCAAGCGAGCGAGCCAGATATGAGAGCGAGCCAGAAATGAGAGCAAGCGAGCGAGCAAGATATGAGAGCGAGCCAGATAAGAGAGCGATCCAGACAAGAGAGCAAGCGAGCGAGCCAGATATGAGAGCGAGCAAGCCAGACATGAGAGCAAGCGAGCGAGCAAGATATGAGATCGAGTGAGCCAGATATGCGAGCGAGTCAAATAAGAGAGCGAGCCAGACAAGAAAGCAAGTGAGCGAGCCAGATATGAGAGCAAGCGAGCGAGCCAGATATGAGAGCGAGCAAGATAAGAGAGTGAGCCAGACAAGAGAGCAAGCGAGCGAGCCAGATATGAGAGCAAGCGAGCGAGCCAGATGAGAGCAAGCGAGCGAGCCAGATATGCGAGCGAGCGAGCCAGATAAGAGAGCGAGTCAGACAAGAGAGCAAGCGAGCGAGCCAGATATGCGAGCGAGCAAGCCAGATAAGAAAGTGAGCCAGACAAGAGAGCAAGCGAGCGAGCCAGATATGCGAGCGAGCCAGATATGAGAGCGAGCCAGACATGAGAGCAAGCGAGTGAGCCAGGTATGAGAGCAAGTGAGCCAGAAATGAGAGCAATCGAGCGAGCCAGATATGAGAGCGAGCGAGCCAGACATGAGAGCAAGCGAGCGAGCTAGATATGAGAGCAAGCGAGCCAGACATGAGAGCAAGCGAGCGAGCCAGATATGAGAGCGAGCCAGACATGAGAACAAGCGAGCGAGCAAGATATGAGAGCGAGCCAGATAAGAGAGCGATCCAGACAAGAGAGCAAGCGAGCGAGCCAGATATGAGAGCGAGCAAGCCAGACATGAGAGCAAGCGAGCGAGCCAGATATGAGAGCGAGCGAGCCAGATATGCAAGCGAGCGAGCCAGATAAGAGAGCGAACCAGACAAGAGAGCAAGCGAGCGAGCCAGATATGAGAGCGAGCGAGCCATACATGAGAGCAAGCGAGCGAGCCAGATATGAGAGCGAGCGAGCCAGACATGAGAGCAAGCGAGCCAGATATGAGAGAGCGAGACAGACATGAGAGCAAGCGAGCGAGCAAGATATGAGAGCTAGCGAGCCAGACATGAGAGCAAGCGAGCGAGCCAGATATGAGAGCGAGTAAGCCAGACATGAGAGCAAGCCAGCGAGAAAGATATGAGATCGAGCGAACCAGACATGAGAGCAAGCGAGCGAGCAAGATATGAGATCGAGCGAGCCAGATATGCGAGCAAGTCAGATAAGAGAGCGAGCCAGACAAGAGAGCAAGTGAGCGAGCCAGATATGAGAGCAAGCGAGCGAGACAGATATGAGAGCGAACGAGATAAGAGAGCGAGCCAGACAAGAGAGCAAGCGAGCCACATATGAGAGCGAGGGAGACAGATATGCGAGCGAGCCAGATAAGAGAGTGAGCCAGACAAGAGAGCAAGCGAGCGAGCCAGATATGCAAGCGAGCGAGCCAGATAAGAGAGCGAACCAGACAAGAGAGCAAGCGAGTGAGCCAGATATGAGAGCAAGCGAGCGAGCCAGATATGAGAGCGAGCGAGATAAGAGAGCTAGCCAGACAAGAGAGCAAGCGAGCCAGATATGAGAGCAAGCGAGCGAGCCAGATGAGAGCAAGCGAGCAAGCCAGATATGCGAGCGAGCCAGATAAGAGAGCGAGTCAGACAAGAGAGCAAGCGAGCGAGCCAGATATGCGAGCGAGCGAGCCAGATATGAGAGCGAGCGAGCCAGACATGAGAGCAAGCGAGCGAGCCAGGTATGAGAGCAAGTGAGCCAGACATGAGAGCAAGCGAGCGAGCCAGGTATGAGAGCAAGTGAGCCAGACATGAGAGCAATCGAGCGAGCCAGATATGAGAGCGAGCGAGCCACACATGAGAGCAAGCGAGCGAGCCAGATATGAGAGCGAGCGAGCCAGATATGAGAGCAAGCGAGCAAGCCAGATATGAGAGCGAGCCAGATAAGAGAGCGAACCAGACAAGAGCGCAAGGGAGCGAGCCAGATATGAGAGCGAGCGAGACAGACATGAGAGAAAGTGAGCGAGCCAGATATGAGTGCGAGCGAGCCAGACATGAGAGCAAGCGAGCGAGCCAGATATGAGAGCAAGCGAGCGACCCAGATATGAGAGCGAGCGAGCCAGATATGAGAGCAAGCGACCAAGCCAGATATGAGAGCGAGCCAGATAAGAGAGCGAACCAGACAAGAGCGCAAGGGAGCGAGCCAGATATGAGAGCGAGCGAGACAGACATGAGAGAAAGCGAGCGAGCCAGATATGAGTGCGAGCGAGCCAGACATGAGAGCAAGCGAGCGAGCCAGATATGAGAGCAAGCGAGCAAGCCAGATATGAGAGCGAGCCAGATAAGAGAGCGAACCAGACAAGAGAGAAATCGAGTGAGCCAGATATGAGAGCGAGCGAGCCTAACATGAGAGCAAGCGAGCAAGCAAGATATGAGAGCGAGCCAGTTTAGAGAGCGAGACAGACAAGAGAGCAAGCGAGGGAGCCAGATGTGAGAGCGAGCGAGCCAGACATGAGAGCAAGCGAGCGAGCCAGATATGAGAGAGAGCGAGCCAGACATGAGAGCAAGCGAGCAAGATATGAGAACGAGCAAGCAGGATATGCGAGCGAGCCAGATAAGAGAGCGAGCCAGACAAGAGAGCAAGAGAGCGAGCAAGACATGAGAGCAAGCGAGCGAGCCAGATATGAGAGCGAGCGAGCCAGATAAGAAAGCGAGCCAGACCAGAGAGCAAGGGAGCGAGCCAGACCAGAGAGCAAGCGAGCGAGCCAGATATGAGAGCAAGTGAGCGAGCCAGATATGAGAGCGAGCCAGACATGAGAGCAAGCGAGCGAGCCAGATATGAGAGCAAGCGAGCAAGCCAGATATGAGAGCGAGCCAGATAAGAGAGCGATCCAGACAAGAGCGCAAGGGAGCGAGCCAGATATGAGAGCGAGCGAGACAGACATGAGAGAAAGCGAGCGAGCCAGATATGAGTGCGAGCGAGCCAGACATGAGAGCAAGCGAGCGAGCCAGATATGAGAGCAAGCGAGCAAGCCAGATATGTGAGCGAGCCAGATTAGAGAGCGAGCCAGACAAGAGAGAAATCGAGCGAGCCAGATATGTGAGCGAGCGAGCCTAACATGAGAGCAAGCGAGCAAGCAAGATATGAGAGCGAGCCAGATTAGAGAGCGAGCCAGACAAGAGAGCAAGCGAGGGAGCCAGATGTGAGAGCGAGCGAGCCAGACATGAGAGCAAGCGAGCGAGCCAGATATGAGAGAGCGAGCCAGACATGAGAGCAAGCGAGCAAGATATGAGAGCGAGCAAGCCAGATATGCGAGCGAGCGAGCCAGATAAGAGAGCGAGCCAGACAAGAGAGCAAGAGAGCCAGCCAGATATGAGAGCAAGCGAGCGAGCCAGATGTGAGAGCGAGCCAGAAAAGAGAGCGAGCCAGACAAGAGAGCAAGCGAGCGAGCCAGATATGAGAGCGAGCGAACCAGACATGAGAGCGAGCGGGCCAGATAAAAGAGCGAGCCAGACAAGAGAGCCAGCGAGCGAGCCAGATATGAGAGCAAGCAAGCGAGCCTGATGTGAGAGCAAACCAGATAATAGAGCGAGCCAGACAAGAGAGCAAGCGAGCGAGCCAGATATGAGAGCGAGGGAGTCAGATGTGAGAGGGAGCGAGTCAGATATGCGAGCGAGCCATATAAGAGTGGGAGCCAGACAAGAGAGCAAGCGACCGAGCCAGATATGAGAGCAAGCGAGTGAGCCAGACATGAGAGCAAGCGAGCGAGCCAGATATGAGAGCGAGCAAGCCAGACAGGAGCGCCAGTTATGAGAGTGAGCTAGCCAGATATGCGAGCGAGCCAGATAACAGAGCGAGCCAGACAAGAGAGCAAGCGAGCGAGCCAGATATGAGAGCGAGCGAGACAGATAAGAGAGCGAGCCAGACAAGAGAGCAAGCGAGCGAGCCAGATATGAGAGCAAGCGAGCGAGCCAGATGTGAGAGCGAGCAAGCCAGATATGCGAGCGAGCCAGATAAGAGAGAGAGCAAGACAAGAGGAAACGAGCAAACCAGACAAGAGAGCCAGCGAGCGAGCAAGATATGAGAGCAAGCGAGCGAGCCAGATGTGAGAGCAAACCAGATAAGAGAGCGAGCCAGACAAAAGAGCAAGCAAGCGAGCCAGATATGAGAGCAAGCGAGCGAGCCAGATGTGAGAGCGAGCAAGCCAGATATGCGAGCGAGCCAGATAAGAGAGAGAGCAAGGCAAGAGGAAACGAGCAAACCAGACAAGAGAGCAAGCGAGCGAGACAGATATGAGAGCGAGCGAGCCATACATGAGAGCAAGCGAGCGAGACAGATATGAGAGCAAGCGAGTGAGCCAGATATGAGAGCGAGCGAGCCAGACAAGAGAGCAAGTGAGCGAACCAGACATGAGAGCATGCGAGCGAGCCAGATATGAGAGCGAGCCATACATGAGAGCAAGCGAGCGAGCCAGATATGAGAGCGAGCGAGCCAGATATGCGAGCGAGCGAACCAGATAAGAAAGCTAGCCAGACAAGAGAGCAAGCGAGCGAGCCAGATATGAGAGCAAGCGAGCGAGCCAGATATGAGAGCGAGCGAGCCAGACATGAGAGCAAGCGAGCGAGCCAGATATGAGAGCAAGCGAGCAAGACAGATATGAGAGCGAACCAGGTAAGAGAGCGAACCAGACAAGAGAGAAATCGAGCGAGCCAGATATGCGAGCGAGCGAGCCAGATAAGAGAGCGAGCCAGACAAGAGAGCAAGCGAGTGAGCCAGATATTCGAGTGAGCGAGCCAGATAAGAGAGCGAGCCAGACAAGAGAGCAAGCGAGTGAGCCAGATATGAGAGCAAGCGAGCAAGCCAGATATGAGAGCGAACCAGATAAGAGAGCAAACCAGACAAGAGCGCAAGCGAGCGAGCCAGATATGAGAGCGAGCGAGCCAGACATGAGAGCAAGCGAGCGAGCCAGATATGAGAGCGAGCGAGCCAGATAAGAAAGCGAGCCAGACCAGAGATCAAGCGAGCGAGCCAGATATGAGAGCAAGCGAGCAAGCCAGATATGAGAGCGAGCGAGCCAGACATGAGAGCAAGCGAGCAAGCCAGATATGAGAGCAAGCGAGCAAGCCAGATATGAGAGCGAGCCAGATAAGAGAGCTATCCAGACAAGAGCGCAAGGGAGCGAGCCAGATATGAGAGCGAGCGAGACAGACATGAGAGAAAGCGAGCGAGCCAGATATGAGTGCGAGCGAGCCAGACATGAGAGCAAGTGAGCGAGCCAGATATGAGAGCAAGCGAGCAAGCCAGATATGAGAGCGAGCCAGATTAAAGAGCGAGCCAGACAAGAGAGAAATCGAGCGAGCCAGATATGTGAGCGAGCGAGCCTAACATGAGAGCATGCAGCAAGCAAGATATGAGAGCGAGCCATATTAGAGAGCGAGCCAGACAAGAGAGCAAGCGAGGGAGCCAGATGTGAGAGCGAGCGAGCCAGACATGAGAGCAAGCGAGCGAGCCAGATATGAGAGAGCGAGCCAGACATGAGAGCAAGCGAGCGAGCCAGATGAGAGCAAGCGAGCGAGCCAGATATGCGAGCGAGCGAGCCAGAAAAGAGAGCGAGTCAGACAAGAGAGCAAGCGAGCGAGCCAGATATGTGAGCGAGCAAGCCAGATAAGAGAGTGAGCCAGACAAGAGAGCAAGCGAGCGAGCCAGATATGCGAGCGAGCGAGCCAGATATGAGAGCGAGCGAGCCAGACATGAGAGCAAGCGAGTGAGCCAGGTATGAGAGCAAGTGAGCCAGAAATGAGAGCAATCGAGCGAGCCAGATATGAGAGCGAGTGAGCCAGACATGAGAGCAAGCGAGCGAGCCAGATATGAGAGCGATCGAGCCAGACATGAGAGCAAGCGAGCGAGCCAGATATGAGAGCGAGCGAGCCAGACATGAGAGCAAGCGAGCGAGCCAGATATGAGAGCGAGTGAGCCAGACATGAGAGCAAGCGAGCGAGCCAGATATGAGAGCGAGCCAGACATGAGAGCAAGCGAGCGAGCCAGATATGAGAGCGAGCGAGCCAGACATGAGAGCAAGCGAGCGAGCCAGATATGAGAGCGAGCCAGACATGAGAGCAAGCGAGCGAGCAAGATATGAGAGCGAGCCAGATAAGAGAGCGATCCAGACAAGAGAGCAAGCGAGAGAGCCAGATATGAGAGCGAGCAAGCCAGACATGAGAGCAAGCGAGCGAGCCAGATATGAGAGCGAGCGAGCCAGATATGCAAGCGAGCGAGCCAGATAAGAGAGCGAACCAGACAAGAGAGCAAGCGAGCGAGCCAGATATGAGAGCAAGCGAGCCAGACATGAGAGCAAGCGAGCGAGCCAGATATGAGAGCGAGCGAGCCAGACATGAGAGCAAGCGAGCCAGATATGAGAGAGAGCGAGACAGACATGAGAGCAAGCGAGCGAGCAAGATATGAGAGCGAGCGAGCCAGACATGAGAGCAAGTGAGCGAGCCAGATATGAGAGCGAGTAAGCCAGACATGAGAGCAAGCCAGCGAGAAAGATATGAGATCGAGCGAACCAGACATGAGAGCAAGCGAGCGAGCAAGATATGAGATCGAGCGGGCCAGATATGCGAGCAAGTCAGATAAGAGAGCGAGCCAGACAAGAGACCAAGTGAGCGAGCCAGATATGAGAGCAAGCGAGCGAGACAGATATGAGAGCGAGCGAGATAAGAGAGCAAGCCAGACAAGAGAGCAAGCCAGCCAGATATCAGAGCGAGGGAGCCAGATATGCGAGCGAGCCAGATAAGAGAATGAGCCAGACAAGAGAGCAAGCGAGCGAGCCAGATATGCAAGCGAGCGAGCCAGACAAGAGAGCGAACCAGACAAGAGAGCAAGTGAATGAGCCAGATATGAGAGCAAGCGAGCGAGCCAGATATGAGAGCGAGCGAGATAAGAGAGCGAGCCAGACAAGAGAGCAAGCGAGCGAGCCAGAAATGAGAGCAAGCGAGCGAGCCAGATGAGAGCAAGCGAGCAAGCCAGATATGCGAGCGAGCCAGATAAGAGAGCGAGTCAGACAAGAGAGCAAGCGAGCGAGCCAGATATGCGAGCGAGCGAGCCAGATATGAGAGCGAGCGAGCCAGACATGAGAGCAAGCGAGCGAGCCAGGTATGAGAGCAAGTGAGCCAGACATGAGAGCAATCGAGCGAGCCAGATATGAGAGCGAGCGAGCCAGACATGAGAGCAAGCGAGCGAGCCAGATATGAGAGCAAGCGAGCCAGACATGAGAGCAAGTGAGCGAGCCAGGTATGAGAGCAAGTGAGCCAGACATGAGAGAAATCGAGCGAGCCAGATATGAGAGCGAGCGAGCCAGACATGAGAGCAAGCGAGCGAGCCAGATATGAGAGCGAGCGAGCCAGATATGAGAGCAAGCGAGCAAGCCAGATATGAGAGCGAGCCAGATAAGAGAGCGAACCAGACAAGAGCGCAAGGGAGCGAGCCAGATATGAGAGCGAGCGAGACAGACATGAGAGAAAGCGAGCGAGCCAGATATGAGTGCGAGCGAGCCAGACATGAGAGCAAGCGAGCGAGCCAGATATGAGAGCAAGCGAGCAAGTCAGATATGAGAGCGAGCCAGATAATAGAGCGAACCAGACAAGAGAGAAATCGAGCGAGCCAGATATGAGAGCGAGCGAGCCTAACATGAGAGCAAGCGAGCAAGCAAGATATGAGAGCGAGCCAGTTTAGAGAGCGAGCCAGACAAGAGAGCAAGCGAGGGAGCCAGATGCAAGAGCGAGCGAGCCAGACATGAGAGCAAGCGAGCGAGCCAGATATGAGAGCGAGCGAGCCAGACATGAGAGCAAGCGAGCGAGCCAGATATGAGAGCGAGTGAGCCAGACATGAGAGCAAGCGAGCGAGCCAGATATGAGAGAGAGCGAGCCAGACATGAGAGCAAGCGAGCAAGATATGAGAACGAGCAAGCAGGATATGCGAGCGAGCCAGATAAGAGAGCGAGCCAGACAAGAGAGCAAGAGAGCGAGCAAGACATGAGAGCAAGCGAGCGAGCCAGATATGAGAGCGAGCCAGATAAGAAAGCAAACCAGACCAGAGAGCAAGCGAAGCGAGCCAGACCAGAGAGCAAGCGAGCGAGCCAGATATGAGAGCGAGCGAGCCAGACATGAGAGCAAGCGAGCGAGCCAGATATGAGAGCAAGCGAGCAAGCCAGATATGAGAGCGAGCCAGATAAGAGAGCGATCCAGACATGAGCGCAAGGGAGCGAGCCAGATATGAGAGCGAGCGAGACAAACATGAGAGAAAGCGAGCGAGCCAGATATGAGTGCGAGCGAGCCAGACATGAGAGCAAGCGAGCGAGCCAGATATGAGAGCAAGCGAGCAAGCCAGATATGTGAGCGAGCCAGATTAGAGAGCGAGCCAGACAAGAGAGAAATCGAGCGAGCCAGATATGTGAGCGAGCGAGCCTAACATGAGAGCAAGCGAGCAAGCAAGATATGAGAGCGAGCCAGATTAGAGAGCGAGCCAGACAAGAGAGCAAGCGAGGGAGCCAGATGTGAGAGTGAGCGAGCCAGACATGAGAGCAAGCGAGCGAGCCAGATATGAGAGAGCGAGCCAGACATGAGAGCAAGCGAGCAAGATATGAGAGCGAGCAAGCCAGATATGCGAGCGAGCGAGCCAGATAAGAGAGCGAGCCAGACAAGAGAGCAAGAGAGCGAGCCAGATATGAGAGCAAGCGAGCGAGCCAGATGTGAGAGCGAGCCAGAAAAGAGAGCGAGCCAGACAAGAGAGCAAGCGAGCGAGCCAGATATGAGAGCGAGCGAGCCAGACATGAGAGCGAGCGGGCCAGATAAAAGAGCGAGCCAGACAAGAGAGCCAGCGAGCGAGCCAGATATGAGAGCAAGCAAGCGAGCCTGATGTGAGAGCAAACCAGATAAGAGAGCGAGCCAGACAAGAGAGCAAGCAAGCTAGCCAGATATGAGAGCAAGCGAGCCAGACATGAGAGCAAGCGAGCGAGCCAGATATGAGAGCGAGCCAGACATGAGAGCAAGCGAGCGAGCAAGATATGAGAGCGAGCCAGATAAGAGAGCGATCCAGACAAGAGAGCAAGCGAGCGAGCCAGATATGAGAGCGAGCAAGCAGACATGAGAGCAAGCGAGCGAGCCAGATATGAGAGTGAGCTAGCCAGATATGCGAGCAAGCCAGATAAGAGAGCGAGCCAGCCAAGAGAGCAAGTGAGCGAGCCAGATATTCGAGTGAGCGAGCCAGACAAGAGAGCAAGCGAGCGAGCCAGATATGAGAGCAAGCGAGCAAGCCAGATATGAGAGCGAACCAGATAAGAGAGCGAACCAGACAAGAGCGCAAGCGAGCGAGCCAGATATGAGAGCGAGCGAGACAGACATGAGAGCAAGCGAGCGAGCCAGATATGAAAGCGAGCGAGCCAGACATGAGAGCAAGCGAGCGAGCCAGATGTGAGAGTGAGCCAGAAAAGAGAGTGAGCCAGTCAAGACAGCAAGCGTGCGAGCCAGATATGAGAGCGAGCGAGCCAGACATGAGAGCAAGCGAGCGAGCAAGATTTAAGAGCGAGCGAGCCAGATATGCGAGCGAGCCAGCCAGATAAGAGAGCGAGACAGACAAGAGAGCCAGCGAGTGAGCAAGATATGAGAGCAAGCGAGCGAGCCAGATGTGAGAGCAAACCAGATAAGAGAGCGAGCCAGACAAGAGAGCAAGCGAGCGAGCCAGATATGAGAGCAAGCGAGCGAGCCAGATGTGAGAGCGAGCAAGCCAGATATGCGAGCGAGCCAGATAAGAGAGAGAGCAAGACAAGAGGAAATGAGCAAACCAGACAAGAGAGCAAGCGAGCGAGACAGATATGAGAGCGAGCGAGCCATACATGAGAGCAAGCAAGCGAGACAGATATGAGAGCAAGCGAGTGAGCCAGATATGAGAGCGAGCGAGCCAGACATGAGAGCAAGCGAGCGAGCCAGATATGAGAGCGAGCCATACATGAGAGCAAGCGAGCGAGCCAGATATGAGAGCGAGCGAGCCAGATATGCGAGCGAGCGAACCAGATAAGAAAGCGAGCCAGACAAGAGAGCAAGCGAGCGAGCCAGATATGAGAGCAAGCGAGCGAGCCAGATATGAGAGCGAGCCAGATTAGAGAGCGAGCCAGACAAGAGAGCAAGCGAGGGAGCCAGATGTGAGAGCGAGCCAGAAAAGAGAGCGAGCCAGACAAGAGAGCAAGCGAGCGAGCCAGATATGAGAGCGAGCGAGCCAGACATGAGAGCGAGCGAGCCAGATAAAAGAGCGAGCCAGACAAGAGAGCCAGCGAGCGAGCCAGATATGAGAGCAAGCAAGCGAGCCTGATGTGAGAGCAAACCAGATAAGAGAGCGAGCCAGACAAGAGAGCAAGCAAGCTAGCCAGATATGAGAGCAAGAGAGCGAGCCAGATGTGAGAGCGAGGGAGTCAGATATGAGAGCGAGCGAGTCAGATATGCGAGCGAGCCATATAAGAGTGAGAGCCAGACAAGAGAGAAAGCGACTAAGCCTGATATGAGAGCAAGCGAGTGAGCCAGACATGAGAGCAAGCGAGCGAGCCAGATATGAGAGCGAGCAAGCCAGACAGGAGCGCCAGATATGAGAGTGAGCTAGCCAGATATGCGAGCGAGCGAGCCAGATAAGAGAGCGAGCCAGACAAGAGAGCAAGCGAGTGAGCCAGATATTTGAGTGAGCGAGCCAGATAAGAGAGCGAGCCAGACAAGAGAGCAAGCGAGTGAGCCAGATATGAGAGCAAGCGAGCAAGCCAGATATGAGAGCGAGCGAGCCAGACATGAGAGCAAGCGAGCGAGCCAGATATGAGAGCGAGCGAGCCAGATAAGAAAGCGAGCCAGACCAGAGAGCAAGCGAGCGAGCCAGATATGAGAGCGAGCGAGCCAGACATGAGAGCAAGCGAGCGAGCCAGATATGAGAGCAAGCGAGCAAGCCAGATATGAGAGCGAGCCAGATAAGAGAGCGAACCAGACAAGAGAGAAATCGAGCGAGCCAGATATGTGAGCGAGCGA
The DNA here is from genome assembly GCF_029499605.1 of Hyla sarda. Lineage (NCBI taxonomy): Eukaryota > Metazoa > Chordata > Amphibia > Anura > Hylidae > Hyla > Hyla sarda. Next base: position 167,769 of record NW_026610643.1, read on the forward strand.
GCCTAACACGAGAGCAAGCGAGCAAGCAAGATATGAGAGCGAGCCAGATTAGAGAGCGAGCCAGACAAGAGAGCAAGCGAGGGAGCCAGATGTGAGAGCGAGCGAGCCAGACATGAGAGCAAGCGAGCGAGCAAGATATGAGAGAGAGAGCCAGACATGAGAGCAAGCGAGCAATATATGAGAGCGAGCAAGTCAGATATGCGAGCGAGCGAGCCAAATAAGAGAGCGAGCCAGACAAGAGAGCAAGAGAGCGAGCCAGATATGAGAGCAAGCGAGCGAGCCAGATGTGAGAGCGAGCCAGAAAAGAGAGCGAGCCAGACAAGAGAGCAAGCGAGCGAGCCAGATATGAGAGCGAGCGAGCCAGACATGAGAGCGAGCGGGCCAGATAAAAGAGCGAGCCAGATATGAGAGCGAGGGAGTCAGATGTGAGAGCGAGCGATTCAGATATGCGAGCGAGCCATATAAGAGTGGGAGCCAGACAAGAGAGCAAGCGACCGAGCCAGATATGAGAGCAAGCGAGTGAGCCAGACATGAGAGCAAGCAAGCGAGCCAGATATGAGAGCGAGCAAGCCAGACAGGAGCGCCAGATATGAGAGTGAGCTAGCCAGATATGCGAGCGAGCCAGATAAGAGAGCGAGCCAGACAAGGGAGCAAGCGAGCGAGCCAGATATTCGAGTGAGCGAGCCAGATAAGAGAGCGAGACAGACAAGAGAGCAAACGAGCGAGCCAGATATTCGAGTGAGCGAGCCAGATAAGAGCGAGCCAGACAAGAGAGCAAGCGAGCGAGCCAGATATGAGAGCAAGCGAGCAAGCCAGATATGAGAGCGAACCAGATAAGAGAGCGAACCAGACAAGAGCGCAAGCGAGCGAGCCAGATATGAGAGCGAGCGAGCCAGACATGAGAGCAAGCGAGCGAGCCATATATGAGAGCGAGCGAGCCAGATAAGAAAGCGAGCCAGACCAGAGAGCAAGCGAGCGAGCCAGATATGAGAGCAAGCGAGCGAGCCAGATATGAGAGCGAACGAGCCAGACATGAGAGCAAGCGAGCGAGCCAGATATGAGAGCACGCGAGCAAGCCAGATATGAGAGCGAGCCAGATAAGACAGCGAACCAGACAAGAGCGCAAGGGAGCGAGCCAGATATGAGAGCGAGCAAGACAGACATGAGAGAAAGCGAGCGAGCCAGATATGAGTGCGAGCGAGCCAGACATGAGAGCAAGCGAGCGAGCCAGATATGAGAGCAAGCGAGCAAGCCAGATATGAGAGCGAGCCAGATAAGAGAGCGAACCAGACAAGAGAGAAATCGAGCGAGCCAGATATGAGAGCGAGCGAGCCTAACATGAGAGCAAGCGAGCAAGCAAGATATGAGAGCGAGCCAGATTAGAGAGCGAGCCAGACAAGAGAGCAAGCGAGGGAGCCAGATGTGAGAGCGAGAGAGCCAGACATGAGAGCAAGCGAGCGAGCCAGATATGAGAGAGAGCGAGCCAGACATGAGAGCAAGCGAGCAAGATATGAGAACGAGCAAGCAGGATATGCGAGCGAGCGAGCCATATAGGAGAGCGAGACAGACAAGAGAGCAAGAGAGCGAGCCAGATATGAGAGCAAGCGAGCGTGCCAGATGTGAGAGCGAGCCAGAAAAGAGAGCGAGCCAGACAAGAGAGCAAGCGAGCGAGCCAGATATGAGAGCGAGCGAGCCAGACATGAGAGCGAGCGAGCCAGATAAAAGAGCGAGCCAAACAAGAGAGCCAGCGAGCGAGCCAGATATGAGAGCAAGCAAGCGAGCCTGATGTGAGAGAAAACCAGATAAGAGAGCGAGCCAGACAAGAGAGCAAGCAAGCTAGCCAGATATGAGAGCAAGCGAGCGAGCCAGATGTGAGAGCGAGGGAGTCAGATGTGAGAGCGAGTGAGTCAGATATGCGAGCGAGCCATATAAGAGTGAGAGCCAGACAAGAGAGCAAGTGACCAAGCCAGATATGAGAGCAAGCGAGTGAGCAAGACATGAGAGCAAGCGAGCGAGCCAGATATGAGAGCGAGCAAGCCAGACAGGAGCGCCAGATATGAGAGTGAGCTAGCCAGATATGCGAGCGAGCGAGCCAGATAAGAGAGCGAGCCAGACAAGAGAGCAAGCGAGTGAGCCAGATATTCGAGTGAGCGAGCCAGATACGAGAGCGAGCGAGCGAGCCAGATATGAGAGCGAGCGAGCCAGATATGCGAGCGAGCGAGCCAGATAAGAGAGTGAGCCAGACAAGAGAGCAAGCGAGCGAGCCAGATATGCAAGCGAGCGAGCCAGATAAGAGAGCGAACCAGATAAGAGAGCAAGCGAGCGAGCCAGATATGAGAGCAAGCGAGCGAGCCAGATATGAGAGCGAGCGAGATAAGAGAGCGAGCCAGACAAGAGAGCAAGCGAGCGAGCCAGATATGAGAGCAAGCGAGCGAGCCAGATGAGAGCAAGCGAGCAAGCCAGATATGCAAGCGAGCGAGCCAGATAAGAGAGCGAGTCAGACAAGAGAGCAAGCGAGCGAGCCAGATATGCGAGCGAGCGAGCCAGATATGAGAGCGAGCGAGCCAAACATGAGAGCAAGCGAGCGAGCCAGGTATGAGAGCGAGCGAGCCAGACATGAGAGCAAGCGAGCGAGCCAGATATGAGAGCGAGTGAGCCAGACATGAGAGCAAGCGAGCGAGCCAGATATGAGAGCGAGCCAGACTTGAGAGCAAGCGAGCGAGCCAGATATGAGAGCGAGCGAGCCAGACATGAGAGCAAGCAAGCGAGCCAGATATGAGAACGAGCCAGACATGAGAGCAAGCGAGAGAGCAAGATATGAGAGCGAGCCAGATAAGAGAGCGATCCAGACAAGAGAGCAAGCGAGCGAGCCAGATATGAGAGCGAGCAAGCCAGACATGAGAGCAAGCGAGCGAGCCAAATATGAGAGCGAGCGAGCCAGATATGCAAGCGAGCGAGCCAGATAAGAGAGCGAACCAGACAAGAGAGCAAGCGAGCGAGCCAGATATGAGAGCGAGCGAGCCAGACATGAGAGCAAGCGAGCGAGCCAGATATGAGAGCGAGCGAGCCAGACATGAGAGCAAGCGAGCGACCCAGATATGAGAGCGAGCGAGTTAAGAGAGCGAGCCAGACAAGAGAGCAAGCGAGCGAGCCAGATATGAGAGCAAGCGAGCAAGCCAGATATGAGAGCGAGCCAGACATGAGAGCAAGCGAGCGAGCTAGATATGAGAGCGAGTGAGCCAGACATGAGAGCAAGCGAGCGAGCCAGATATGAGAGCGAGCGAGCCAGACATGAGAGCAAGCGAGCCAGATATGAGAGCGAGTGAGCCAGACATGAGAGCAAGCGAGCGAGCCAGATATGAGAGCGAGCCAGACATGAGAGCAAGCGAGCGAGCCAGATATGAGAGCGAGCGAGACAGACATGAGAGCAAGCGAGCAAGCAAGATATGAGAGCGAGCTAGCCAGACATGAGAGCAAGCGAGCGAGCCAGATATGAGAGCGAGTTAGCCAAACATGAGAGCAAGCCAGCGAGAAAGATATGAGATCGAGCGAGCCAGTTATGCGAGCGAGCCAGATAAGAGAGCGAGCCAGACAAGAGAGCAAGTGAGCGAGCCAGATATGAGAGCAAGCGAGCGAGCCAGATATGAGAGCAAGCGAGCGAGCCAGATATGAGAGCGAGCCAGATAAGAGAGCGAACAAGACAAGAGAGCAAGCGAGCGAGCCAGATATGAGAGCGAGGGAGCCAGACATGAGAGCGAGCGAGCCAGACATGAGAGCAAGCGAGCGAGCAAGATATGAGAGCGAGCGAGCCAGACATGAGAGCAAGCGAGCGAGCCAGATATGAGAGCGAGTGAGCCAGACATGAGAGCAAGCGAGCGAGCAAGATATGAGATCGAGCGAGCCAGATATGCGAGCAAGTCAGATAAGAGAGCGAGCCAGACAAGAGAGCAAGTGAGCGAGCCAGATATGAGAGCAAGCGAGCGAGCCAGATATGAGAGCGAGCGAGATAAGAGAGCGAGCCAGACAAGAGAGCAAGCGAGCCAGATATGAGAGCAAGCGAGCGAGCCAGATATGAGAGCGAGGGAGCCAGATATGCGAGCGAGCGAGCCAGATAAGAGAGTGAGCCAGACAAGATAGCAAGCGAGCGAGCCAGATATGCAAGCGAGCGAGCCAGATAAGAGAGCGAACCAGATAAGAGAGCAAGCGAGCGAGCCAGATATGAGAGCAAGCGAGCGAGCCAGATATGAGAGCGAGCGAGATAAGAGAGCGAGCCAGACAAGAGAGCAAGCGAGCGAGCCAGATATGCGAGCGAGCGAGCCAGATATGAGAGCGAGCGAGCCAAACATGAGAGCAAGCGAGCGAGCCAGGTATGAGAGCAAGTGAGCCTGACATGAGAGCAATCGAGCGAGCCAGATATGAGAGCGAGCGAGCCAGACATGAGAGCAAGCGAGCGAGCCAGATATGAGAGCGAGCGAGCCAGACATGAGAGCAAGCCAGGTATGAGAGCAAGTGAGCCAGACATGAGAGCAATCGAGCGAGCCAGATATGAGAGCGAGCGAGCCAGACATGAGAGCAAGCGAGCGAGTCAGATATGAGAGCAAGTGAGCCAGACATGAGAGCAAGCGAGCGAGCCAGATATGAGAGCGAGCCAGACATGAGAGCGAGCCAGATATGAGAGCGAGCCAGATAAGAGAGCGAGCCAGACAAGAGAGCAAGCGAGCGAGCCAGATATGAGAGCGAGTGAGCCAGACATGAGAGCAAGCGAGCGAGCCAGATATGAGAGCGAGCGAGCCAGACATGAGAGCAAGCGAGCGAGCCAGATATGAGAGCGAGCGAGACAGACATGAGAGCAAGCGAGCGAGCAAGATATGAGAGCGAGCGAGCCAGACATGAGAGCAAGCGAGCGAGCCATATATGAGAGCGAGTGAGCCAGACATGAGGGCAAGCCAGCGAGAAAGATTTGAGATCGAGCGAACCAGACATGAGAGCAAGCGAGCGAGCAAGATATGAGATCGAGCGAGCCAGATGTGCGAGCAAGTCAGATAAGAGAGCGAGCCAGACAAGAGAGCAAGTGAGCGAGCCAGATATGAGAGCAAGCGAGCGACCCAGATATGAGAGCGAGCGAGGTAAGAGAGCAAGCCAGACAAGAGAGCAAGCGAGCGAGCCAGATATGAGAGCAAGCGAGCGAGCCAGATATGAGAGCAAGCGAGCGAGCCAGATATGAGAGCAAGCGAGCGAGCCAGATATGAGAGCGAGCGAGCCAGACATGAGAGCAAGCGAGCGAGCCAGATATGAGAGCGAGCCAGACATGAGAGCAAGCGAGCGAGGCAGATATGAGAGCGAGCGAGACAGACATGAGAGCAAGCGAGCAAGCAAGATATGAGAGCGAGCGAGCCAGACATGAGAGCAAGCGAGCGAGCCAGATATGAGAGCAAGTGAGCCAAGCATGAGAGCAAGCCAGCGAGAAAGATATGAGATCGAGCGAGCCAGTTATGCGAACGAGCCAGATAAGAGAGCGAGCCAGACAAGAGAGCAAGTGAGCGAGCCAGATATGAGAGCAAGCGAGCGAGCCAGATATGAGAGCAAGCGAGCGACCCAGATATGAGAGCGAGCCAGATAGGAGAGCGAACAAGACAAGAGAGCAAGATATGAGATATGAGAGCAAGCGAGCGAGCCAGATATGAGAGCAAGCGAGCGAGCCAGATATGAGAGCGAGCGAGCCAGACATGAGAGCAAGCGAGCGAGCCAGATATGAGAGCGAGCCAGACATGAGAGCAAGCGAGCGAGGCAGATATGAGAGCGAGCGAGACAGACATGAGAGCAAGCGAGCAAGCAAGATATGAGAGCGAGCGAGCCAGACATGAGAGCAAGCGAGCGAGCCAGATATGAGAGCAAGTGAGCCAAACATGAGAGCAAGCCAGCGAGAAAGATATGAGATCGAGCGAGCCAGTTATGCGAACGAGCCAGATAAGAGAGCGAGCCAGAAAAGAGAGCAAGTGAGCGAGCCAGATATGAGAGCAAGCGAGCGAGCCAGATATGAGAGCAAGCGAGCGAGCCAGATATGAGAGCGAGCCAGATAAGAGAGCGAACAAGACAAGAGAGCAAGCGAGCGAGCCAGATATGAGAGCGAGGGAGCCAGACATGAGAGCGAGCGAGCCAGACATGAGAGCAAGCGAGCGAGCAAGATATGAGAGCCAGCGAGCCAGACATGAGAGCAAGCGAGCGAGCCAGATATGAGAGCGAGTGAGCAAGACATGAGAGCAAGCGAGCGAGCAAGATATGAGATCGAGCGAGCCAGATATGCGAGCAAGTCAGATAAGAGAGCGAGCCAGACAAGAGAGCAAGTGAGCGAGCCAGATATGAGAGCGAGCGAGCCAGACATGCGATGCAAGCGAGCGAGCCAGATATGAGAGCAAGCGAGCAAGCCAGATATGAGAGCAAGCGAGCGAGCCAGATATGAGAGCGAGCCAGATAAGAGAGCGAACAAGACAAGAGAGCAAGCGAGCGAGCCAGATATGAGAGCGAGGGAGCCAGACATGAGAGCGAGCGAGCCAGACATGAGAGCAATCGAGCGAGCCAGATATGAGAGCAAGCGAGCGAGCCAGATATGAGAGCAAGCGAGCGAGCCAGTTATGCGAGCGAGCCAGATATGAGAGCGAGCGAGCCAGACATGAGAGCAAGCGAGCGAGCCAGATATGAGAGCGAGTGAGCCAGACATGAGAGCAAGCGAGCGAGCCAAATATGAGAGCGAGCCAGACATGAGAGCGAGCCAGATATGAGAGCGAGCCAGATAAGAGAGCGAGCCAGACAAGAGAGCAAGTGAGCGAGCCAGATATGAGAGCAAACGAGCGAGCCAGATATGAGAGCTAGCGAGCGAGCCAGATATGAGAGCGAGCGAGATAAGAGAGCGAGCCAGACAAGAGAGCAAGCAAGCGAGCCAGATATGAGAGCAAGCGAGCGAGCCAGATGAGAGCAAGCGAGCAAGCCAGATATGCGAGCGAGCGAGCCAGATAAGAGAGCGAGCCAGACAAGAGAGCAAGCAAGCGAGCCAGATATGCGAGCGAGCAAGCCAGATAAGAGAGTGAGCCAGACAAGAGAGCAAGCGAGCGAGCCAGATATGCGAGCGAGCGAGCCAGATATGAGAGCGAGCGAGCCAGACATGAGAGCAAGCGAGCAAGGCAGGTATGAGAGCAAGCGAGCCAGACATGAGAGCAATCGAGCGAGCCAGATATGAGAGCGAGCGAGCCAGACATGAGAGCAAGCGAGCGAGCCAGATATGAGAGTGAGCGAGCCAGACATGAGAGCAAGCGAGCAAGCCAAATATGAGAGCGAGCCAGACATGAGAGCGAGCCAAATATGAGAGCGAGCCAGATAAGAGAGCGAGCCAGACAAGAGAGCAAGTGAGCGAGCCAGATATGAGAGCAAACGAGCGAGCCAGATATGAGAGCAAGCGAGCGAGCCAGATATGAGAGCGAGCGAGATAAGAGAGCGAGCCAGACAAGAGAGCAAGCGAGCGAGCCAGATATGAGAGCAAGCGAGCGAGCCAGATGAGAGCAAGCGAGCGAGCCAGATATGCGAGCGAGCCAGATAAGAGAGCGAGCCAGACAAGAGAGCAAGCGAGCGAGCCAGATATGCGAGCGAGCAAGCCAGATAAGAGAGTGAGCCAGACAAGAGAGCAAGCGAGTGAGCCAGATATGCGAGCGAGCGAGCCAGATATGAGAGCGAGCGAGCCAGACATGAGAGCAAGTGAGTGAGCCAGGTATGAGAGCAAGTGAGCCAGAAATGAGAGCAATCGAGCGAGCCAGATATGAGAGCGAGCGAGCCAGACATGAGAGCAAGCGAGCGAGCCAGATATGAGAGCAAGCGAGCCAGACATGAGAGCAAGCGAGCGAGCCAGATATGAGAGCGATCGAGCCAGACATAAGAGCAAGCGAGCGAGCCAGATATGACAGCGAGCGAGCCAGACATGAGAGCAAGCGAGCGAGCCAGATATGAGAGCAAGCGAGCCAGATATGAGAGCGAGCCAGACATGAGAGCAAGCGAGCGAGCCAGATATGAGAGCGAGCCAGACATGAGAGCAAGCGAGCGAGCAAGATATGAGAGCGAGCCAGATAAGAGAGCGATCCAGACAAGAGAGCAAGCGAGCGAGCCAGATATGAGAGCGAGCAAGCCAGACATGAGAGCAAGCGAGCGAGCCAGATATGAGAGCGAGCGAGCCAGATATGCAAGCGAGCGAGCCAGATAAGAGAACGAACCAGACAAGAGAGCAAGCGAGCGAGCCAGATATGAGAGCGAGCGAGCCAGACATGAGAGCAAGCGAGCGAGCCAGATATGAGAGCGAGCGAGCCAGACATGAGAGCAAGCGAGCGAGCCAGATATGAGAGCGAGCGAGACAGACATGAGAGCAAGCGAGCGAGCAAGATATGAGAGCGAGCGAGCCAGACATGAGAGCAAGCGAGCGAGCCAGATATGAGAGCGAGTGAGCCAGACATGATAGCAAGCCAGCGAGAAAGATATGAGATCGAGCGAACCAGACATGAGAGCAAGCGAGCGAGCAAGATATGAGATCGAGCGAGCCAGATATGCGAGCAAGTCAGATAAGAGAGCGAGCCAGACAAGAGAGCAAGTGAGCGAGCCAGATATGAGAGCAAGCGAGCGAGCCAGATATGAGAGCGAGCGAGATAAGAGAGCGAGCCAGACAAGAGAGCAAGCGAGCGAGCCAGATATGAGAGCAAGCGAGCGAGCCAGATATGAGAGCGAGCGAGCCAGACATGAGAGCAAGCGAGCGAGCCAGATATGAGAGCGAGCCAGACATGAGAGCAAGCGAGCCAGATATGAGAGCGAGCGAGACAGACATAAGAGCAAGCGAGCGAGCAAGATATGAGAGCGAGCGAGCCAGACATGAGAGCAAGCGAGCGAGCCAGATATGAGAGCGAGCCAGACATGAGAGCAAGCGAGCGAGCCAGGTGTGAGAGCAAGCGAGCCAGACATGAGAGCAAGCGAGCGAGCCAGATATGAGAGCAAGCGAGCCAGACATGAGAGCAAGCGAGCGAGCCAGATATGAGAGCGAGCCAGACATGAGAGCAAGCGAGCCAGATATGAGAGCGAGCGAGACAGACATAAGAGCAAGCGAGCGAGCAAGATATGAGAGCGAGCGAGCCAGACATGAGAGCAAGCGAGCGAGCCAGATATGAGAGCGAGCCAGACATGAGAGCAAGCGAGCGAGCCAGGTGTGAGAGCAAGCGAGCCAGACATGAGAGCAAGCGAGCGAGCCAGATATGAGAGCAAGCGAGCCAGACATGAGAGCAAGCGAGCGAGCCAGATATGAGAGCGAGCCAGACATGAGAGCAAGCGAGCGAGCCAGATATGAGAGCGAGTGAGCCAGACATGAGAGCACGCAAGCGAGCCAGATATGAGAGCGAGCCAGACATGAGAGCAAGCGAGCGAGCAAGATATGAGAGCGAGCCAGATAAGAGAGCGAACAAGACAAGAGATCAAGCGAGCGAGCCAGATATGAGAGCGAGGGAGCCAGACATGAGAGCGAGCGAGCCAGACATGAGAGCAAGCGAGCGAGCAAGATATGAGAGCGAGCGAGCCAGACATGAGAGCAAGCGAGCGAGCAAGATATGAGAGCGAGTGAGCCAGACATGAGAGCAAGCGAGCGAGCAAGATATGAGATCGAGCGAGCCAGATATGCGAGCAAGTCAGATAAGAGAGCAAGCCAGACAAGAGAGCAAGTGAGCGAGCCAGATATGAGAGCAAGCGAGCGAGCCAGATATAAGAGCGAGCGAGATAAGAGAGCGAGCCAGACAAGAGAGCAAGCGAGCCAGATATGAGAGCGAGGGAGCCAGATATGCGAGCGAGCGAGCCAGATAAGAGAGTGAGCCAGACAAGAGAGCAAGCGAGCGAGCCAGATATGCAAACGAGCGAGCCAGATATGAGAGCAAGCGAGCGAGCCAGATATGAGAGCAAGCGAGCCAGACATGAGAGCAAGCGAGCGAGCCAGATATGAGAGCGAGCCAGACATGAGAGCAAGCGAGCGAGCCAGATATGAGAGCGAGGGAGCCAGACATGAGAGCAAGCAAGCGAGCCAAATATGAGAGCGAGCCAGACATGAGAGCAAGCGAGCGAGCAAGATATGAGAGCGAGCCAGATAAGAGAGCGAACAAGACAAGAGAGCAAGCGAGCGAGCCAGATATGAGAGCGAGGGAGCCAAACATGAGAGCGAGCGAGCCAGACATGAGAGCAAGCGAGCGAGCAAGATATGAGAGCAAGCGAGCCAGACATGAGAGCAAGCGAGCGAGCCAGATAAGAGAGCGAGTGAGCCAGACATGAGAGCAAGCGAGCGAGCAAGATATGAGATCGAGCGAGCCAGATATGCGAGCAAGTCAGATAAGAGAGCGAGCCAGACAAGAGAGCAAGTGAGCGAGCCACATATGAGAGCAAGCGAGCGAGCCAGATATGAGAGCGAGCGAGATAAGAGAGCGAGCCAGACATGAGATCAAGCGAGCGAGCAAGATATGAGAGCGAGCGAGCCAGACATGAGAGCAAGCGAGCGAGCCAGATATGAGAGCGAGTGAGCCAGACATGAGTGCAAGCCAGCGAGAAAGATATGAGATCGAGCGAGCCAGTTATGCGAGCGAGCCAGATAAGAGAGCGAGCCAGACAAGAGAGCAAGTGAGCGAGCCAGATATGAGAGCAAGCGAGCGAGCCAAAAATGAGAGCAAGCGAGCGAGCCAGATATGAGAGCGAGCGAGATAAGAGAGCGAGCCAGACAAGAGAGCAAGCGAGCGAGCCAGATATGAGAGCGAGCGAGCCAGACATGAGAGCAAGCGAGCGAGCCAGATATGAGAGCGAGTGAGCCAGACATGAGAGCAAGCAAGCGAGCCAGATATGAGAGCAAGCGAGCGAGCCAGATATGAGAGCGAGCCAGACATGAGAGCAAGCGAGCGAGCAAGATATGAGAGCGAGCCAGATAAGAGAGCAAGCGAGCGAGCCAGATATGAGAGCGAGCGAGCCAGATATGAGAGCAAGCGAGCGAGCCAGATATGAGAGCGAGCGAGACAGACATGAGAGCAAGCGAGCGAGCAAGATATGAGAGCGAGCGAGCCAGACATGAGAGCAAGCGAGCGAGACAGATATGAGAGCGAGTGAGCCAGACATGATAGCAAGCCAGCGAGAAAGATATGAGATCGAGCGAACCAGACATGAGAGCAAGCGAGCGAGCAAGATATGAGATCGAGCGAGATAAGAGAGCGAGCCAGACAAGAGAGCAAGCGAGCGAGCCAGATATGAGTGCAAGCGAGCGAGCCAGATATGAGAGCGAGCGAGCCAGACATGAGAGCAAGCGAGCGAGCCAGATATGAGAGCGAGCCAGACATGAGAGCAAGCGAGCGAGCCAGATATGAGAGCGAGCGAGACAGACATCAGAGCAAGCGAGCGAGCAAGATATGAGAGCGAGCGAGCCAGACATGAGAGCAAGCGAGCGAGCCAGATATGAGAGCGAGCCAGACATGAGAGCAAGCGAGCGAGCCAGATATGAGAGCAAGCAAGCGAGCCAGATATGAGAGCGAGCCAGACATGAGAGCAAGCGAGCGAGCAAGATATGAGAGCGAGCCAGATAAGAGAGCGAACAAGACAAGAGAGCAAGCGAGCGAGCCAGATATGAGAGCGAGGGAGCCAGACATGAGAGCGAGCGAGCCAGACATGAGAGCAAGCGAGCGAGCAAGATATGAGAGCGAGCGAGCCAGACATGAGAGCAAGCGAGCGAGCCAGATATGAGAGCGAGTGAGCCAGACATGAGAGCAAGCGAGCGAGCAAGATATGAGATCGAGCGAGCCAGATATGCGAGCAAGTCAGATAAGAGAGCGAGCCAGACAAGAGAGCAAGTGAGCGAGCCAGATATGAGAGCAAGCGAGCGAGCCAGATATGAGAGCGAGCGAGATAAGAGAGCGAGCCAGACAAGAGAGCAAGCGAGCCAGATATGAGAGCGAGGGAGCCAGATATGCGAGCGAGCCAGATAAGAGAGTGAGCCAGACAAGAGAGCAAGCGAGCGAGCCAGATATGCAAACGAGCGAGCCAGATAAGAGAGCGAACCAGACAAGAGAGCAAGCGAGCGAGCCAGATATGAGAGCAAGCGAGCGAGCCAGATATGAGAGCAAGCGAGCCAGACATGAGAGCAAGCGAGCGAGCCTGATATGAGAGCGAGCCAGACATGAGAGCAAGCGAGCGAGCCAGATATGAGAGCGAGTGAGCCAGACATGAGAGCAAGCAAGCGAGCCAGATATGAGAGCCAGCCAGACATGAGAGCAAGCGAGCGAGCAAGATATGAGAGCGAGCAAGATAAGAGAGCGAACAAGACAAGAGAGCAAGCGAGCGAGCCAGATATGAGAGCGAGGGAGCCAAACATGAGAGCGAGCGAGCCAGACATGAGAGCAAGCGAGCGAGCAAGATATGAGAGCGAGCGAGCCAGACATGAGAGCAAGCGAGCGAGCCAGATATGAGAGCGAGTGAGCCAGACATGAGAGCAAGCGAGCGAGCAAGATATGAGATCGAGCGAGCCAGATATGCGAGCAAGTCAGATAAGAGAGCGAGCCAGACAAGAGAGCAAGTGAGCGAGCCACATATGAGTGCAAGCGAGCGAGCCAGATATGAGAGCGAGCGAGATATGAGAGCGAGCCAGACATGAGAGCAAGCGAGCGAGCAAGATATGAGAGCGAGCGAGCCAGACATGAGAGCAAGCGAGCGAGCCAGATATGAGAGCGAGTGAGCCAGACATGAGTGCAAGCCAGCGAGAAAGATATAAGATCGAGCGAGCCAGTTATGCGAGCGAGCCAGATAAGAGAGCGAGCCAGACAAGAGCGCAAGTGAGCGAGCCAGATATGAGAGCAAGCGAGCGAGCCAAAAATGAGAGCAAGCCAGCGAGCCAGATATGAGAGCGAGCGAGATAAGAGAGCGAGCCAGACAAGAGAGCAAGCGAGCGAGCCAGATATGAGAGCAAGCGAGCGAGCCAGATATGAGAGCGAGGGAGGCAGATATGCGAGCGAGCGAGCCAGATAAGAGAGTGAGCCAGACAAGAGAGCAAGTGAGCGAGCCAGATATGCGAGCGAGCGAGCCAGATATGAGAGCGAGCGAGCCAGACATGAGAGCAAGCGAGCTAGCCAGGTGTGAGAGCAAGCGAGCCAGACATGAGAGCAAGCGAGCGAGCCATATATGAGAGCAAGCGAGCCAGACATGAGAGCAAGCGAGCAAGCCAGATATGAGAGCGATCGAGCCAGACATGAGAGCAAGCGAGCGAGCCAGATATGAGAGTTAGCGAGCCAGAAATGAGAGCAAGCGAGCGAGCCAGATATGAGAGCGAGCGAGCCAGACATGAGAGCAAGCGAGCGAGCCAGATATGAGAGCGAGCGAGCCAGACATGAGAGCAAGCGAGCCAGATATGAGTGCGAGTGAGCCAGACATGAGAGCAAGCGAGCGAGCAAGATATGAGATCGAGCGAGCCAGATATGCGAGCAAGTCAGATAAGAGAGCGAGCCAGACAAGAGAGCAAGTGAGCGAGCCAGATATGAGAGCAAGCGAGCGAGCCAGATATGAGAGCGAGCGAGATAAGAGAGCGAGCCAGACAAGAGAGCAAGCGAGCGAGCCAGATATGAGAGCAAGCGAGCGAGCCAGATATGAGAGCGAGCGAGCCAGACATGAGAGCAAGCGAGCGAGCCAGATATGAGAGCGAGCCAGACATGAGAGCAAGCGAGCCAGATATGAGAGCGAGCGAGACAGACATAAGAGCAAGCGAGCGAGCAAGATATGAGAGCGAGCGAGCCAGACATGAGAGCAAGCGAGCGAGCCAGATATGAGAGCGAGCCAGACATGAGAGCAAGCGAGCGAGCCAGGTGTGAGAGCAAGCGAGCCAGACATGAGAGCAAGCGAGCGAGCCAGATATGAGAGCAAGCGAGCCAGACATGAGAGCAAGCGAGCGAGCCAGATATGAGAGCGAGCCAGACATGAGAGCAAGCGAGCCAGATATGAGAGCGAGCGAGACAGACATAAGAGCAAGCGAGCGAGCAAGATATGAGAGCGAGCGAGCCAGACATGAGAGCAAGCGAGCGAGCCAGATATGAGAGCGAGCCAGACATGAGAGCAAGCGAGCGAGCCAGGTGTGAGAGCAAGCGAGCCAGACATGAGAGCAAGCGAGCGAGCCAGATATGAGAGCAAGCGAGCCAGACATGAGAGCAAGCGAGCGAGCCAGATATGAGAGCGAGCCAGACATGAGAGCAAGCGAGCGAGCCAGATATGAGAGCGAGTGAGCCAGACATGAGAGCACGCAAGCGAGCCAGATATGAGAGCGAGCCAGACATGAGAGCAAGCGAGCGAGCAAGATATGAGAGCGAGCCAGATAAGAGAGCGAACAAGACAAGAGATCAAGCGAGCGAGCCAGATATGAGAGCGAGGGAGCCAGACATGAGAGCGAGCGAGCCAGACATGAGAGCAAGCGAGCGAGCAAGATATGAGAGCGAGCGAGCCAGACATGAGAGCAAGCGAGCGAGCAAGATATGAGAGCGAGTGAGCCAGACATGAGAGCAAGCGAGCGAGCAAGATATGAGATCGAGCGAGCCAGATATGCGAGCAAGTCAGATAAGAGAGCAAGCCAGACAAGAGAGCAAGTGAGCGAGCCAGATATGAGAGCAAGCGAGCGAGCCAGATATGAGAGCGAGCGAGATAAGAGAGCGAGCCAGACAAGAGAGCAAGCGAGCCAGATATGAGAGCGAGGGAGCCAGATATGCGAGCGAGCGAGCCAGATAAGAGAGTGAGCCAGACAAGAGAGCAAGCGAGCGAGCCAGATATGCAAACGAGCGAGCCAGATATGAGAGCAAGCGAGCGAGCCAGATATGAGAGCAAGCGAGCCAGACATGAGAGCAAGCGAGCGAGCCAGATATGAGAGCGAGCCAGACATGAGAGCAAGCGAGCGAGCCAGATATGAGAGCGAGGGAGCCAGACATGAGAGCAAGCAAGCGAGCCAAATATGAGAGCGAGCCAGACATGAGAGCAAGCGAGCGAGCAAGATATGAGAGCGAGCCAGATAAGAGAGCGAACAAGACAAGAGAGCAAGCGAGCGAGCCAGATATGAGAGCGAGGGAGCCAAACATGAGAGCGAGCGAGCCAGACATGAGAGCAAGCGAGCGAGCAAGATATGAGAGCAAGCGAGCCAGACATGAGAGCAAGCGAGCGAGCCAGATAAGAGAGCGAGTGAGCCAGACATGAGAGCAAGCGAGCGAGCAAGATATGAGATCGAGCGAGCCAGATATGCGAGCAAGTCAGATAAGAGAGCGAGCCAGACAAGAGAGCAAGTGAGCGAGCCACATATGAGAGCAAGCGAGCGAGCCAGATATGAGAGCGAGCGAGATAAGAGAGCGAGCCAGACATGAGATCAAGCGAGCGAGCAAGATATGAGAGCGAGCGAGCCAGACATGAGAGCAAGCGAGCGAGCCAGATATGAGAGCGAGTGAGCCAGACATGAGTGCAAGCCAGCGAGAAAGATATGAGATCGAGCGAGCCAGTTATGCGAGCGAGCCAGATAAGAGAGCGAGCCAGACAAGAGAGCAAGTGAGCGAGCCAGATATGAGAGCAAGCGAGCGAGCCAAAAATGAGAGCAAGCGAGCGAGCCAGATATGAGAGCGAGCGAGATAAGAGAGCGAGCCAGACAAGAGAGCAAGCGAGCGAGCCAGATATGAGAGCGAGCGAGCCAGACATGAGAGCAAGCGAGCGAGCCAGATATGAGAGCGAGTGAGCCAGACATGAGAGCAAGCAAGCGAGCCAGATATGAGAGCAAGCGAGCGAGCCAGATATGAGAGCGAGCCAGACATGAGAGCAAGCGAGCGAGCAAGATATGAGAGCGAGCCAGATAAGAGAGCAAGCGAGCGAGCCAGATATGAGAGCGAGCGAGCCAGATATGAGAGCAAGCGAGCGAGCCAGATATGAGAGCGAGCGAGACAGACATGAGAGCAAGCGAGCGAGCAAGATATGAGAGCGAGCGAGCCAGACATGAGAGCAAGCGAGCGAGACAGATATGAGAGCGAGTGAGCCAGACATGATAGCAAGCCAGCGAGAAAGATATGAGATCGAGCGAACCAGACATGAGAGCAAGCGAGCGAGCAAGATATGAGATCGAGCGAGATAAGAGAGCGAGCCAGACAAGAGAGCAAGCGAGCGAGCCAGATATGAGTGCAAGCGAGCGAGCCAGATATGAGAGCGAGCGAGCCAGACATGAGAGCAAGCGAGCGAGCCAGATATGAGAGCGAGCCAGACATGAGAGCAAGCGAGCGAGCCAGATATGAGAGCGAGCGAGACAGACATCAGAGCAAGCGAGCGAGCAAGATATGAGAGCGAGCGAGCCAGACATGAGAGCAAGCGAGCGAGCCAGATATGAGAGCGAGCCAGACATGAGAGCAAGCGAGCGAGCCAGATATGAGAGCAAGCAAGCGAGCCAGATATGAGAGCGAGCCAGACATGAGAGCAAGCGAGCGAGCAAGATATGAGAGCGAGCCAGATAAGAGAGCGAACAAGACAAGAGAGCAAGCGAGCGAGCCAGATATGAGAGCGAGGGAGCCAGACATGAGAGCGAGCGAGCCAGACATGAGAGCAAGCGAGCGAGCAAGATATGAGAGCGAGCGAGCCAGACATGAGAGCAAGCGAGCGAGCCAGATATGAGAGCGAGTGAGCCAGACATGAGAGCAAGCGAGCGAGCAAGATATGAGATCGAGCGAGCCAGATATGCGAGCAAGTCAGATAAGAGAGCGAGCCAGACAAGAGAGCAAGTGAGCGAGCCAGATATGAGAGCAAGCGAGCGAGCCAGATATGAGAGCGAGCGAGATAAGAGAGCGAGCCAGACAAGAGAGCAAGCGAGCCAGATATGAGAGCGAGGGAGCCAGATATGCGAGCGAGCCAGATAAGAGAGCGAACCAGACAAGAGAGCAAGCGAGCGAGCCAGATATGAGAGCAAGCGAGCCAGATATGAGAGCAAGCGAGCCAGACATGAGAGCAAGCGAGCGAGCCTGATATGAGAGCGAGCCAGACATGAGAGCAAGCGAGCGAGCCAGATATGAGAGCGAGTGAGCCAGACATGAGAGCAAGCAAGCGAGCCAGATATGAGAGCCAGCCAGACATGAGAGCAAGCGAGCGAGCAAGATATGAGAGCGAGCAAGATAAGAGAGCGAACAAGACAAGAGAGCAAGCGAGCGAGCCAGATATGAGAGCGAGGGAGCCAAACATGAGAGCGAGCGAGCCAGACATGAGAGCAAGCGAGCGAGCAAGATATGAGAGCGAGCGAGCCAGACATGAGAGCAAGCGAGCGAGCCAGATATGAGAGCGAGTGAGCCAGACATGAGAGCAAGCGAGCGAGCAAGATATGAGATCGAGCGAGCCAGATATGCGAGCAAGTCAGATAAGAGAGCGAGCCAGACAAGAGAGCAAGTGAGCGAGCCACATATGAGTGCAAGCGAGCGAGCCAGATATGAGAGCGAGCGAGATATGAGAGCGAGCCAGACATGAGAGCAAGCGAGCGAGCAAGATATGAGAGCGAGCGAGCCAGACATGAGAGCAAGCGAGCGAGCCAGATATGAGAGCGAGTGAGCCAGACATGAGTGCAAGCCAGCGAGAAAGATATAAGATCGAGCGAGCCAGTTATGCGAGCGAGCCAGATAAGAGAGCGAGCCAGACAAGAGCGCAAGTGAGCGAGCCAGATATGAGAGCAAGCGAGCGAGCCAAAAATGAGAGCAAGCCAGCGAGCCAGATATGAGAGCGAGCGAGATAAGAGAGCGAGCCAGACAAGAGAGCAAGCGAGCGAGCCAGATATGAGAGCAAGCGAGCGAGCCAGATATGAGAGCGAGGGAGGCAGATATGCGAGCGAGCGAGCCAGATAAGAGAGTGAGCCAGACAAGAGAGCAAGTGAGCGAGCCAGATATGCGAGCGAGCGAGCCAGATATGAGAGCGAGCGAGCCAGACATGAGAGCAAGCGAGCTAGCCAGGTGTGAGAGCAAGCGAGCCAGACATGAGAGCAAGCGAGCGAGCCATATATGAGAGCAAGCGAGCCAGACATGAGAGCAAGCGAGCAAGCCAGATATGAGAGCGATCGAGCCAGACATGAGAGCAAGCGAGCGAGCCAGATATGAGAGTTAGCGAGCCAGAAATGAGAGCAAGCGAGCGAGCCAGATATGAGAGCGAGCGAGCCAGACATGAGAGCAAGCGAGCGAGCCAGATATGAGAGCGAGCGAGCCAGACATGAGAGCAAGCGAGCCAGATATGAGTGCGAGTGAGCCAGACATGAGAGCAAGCGAGCGAGCAAGATATGAGATCGAGCGAGCCAGATATGCGATCAAGTAAGATAAGAGAGCGAGCCAGACAAGAGAGCAAGTGAGCGAGCCAGATATGAGAGCAAGCGAGCGAGCCAGATATGAGAGCAAGCGAGTGAGCCAGATATGAGAGCGAGCGAAATAAGAGAGCGAGCCAGACAAGAGAGCAAGCGAGCGAGCCAGATATGAGAGCAAGCGAGCGAGCCAGATATGAGAGCGAGCGAGCCAGACATGAGAGCAAGCGAGCGAGCCAAATATGAGAGCGAGCCAGACATTAGAGCGAGCCAGATATGAGAGCGAGCCAGATAAGAGAGCGAGCCAGACAAGAGAGCAAGTGAGCGAGCCAGATATGAGAGCAAACGAGCGAGCCAGATATGAGAGCTAGCGAGCGAGCCAGATATGAGAGCGAGCGAGATAAGAGAGCGAGCCAGACAAGCGAGCAAGCGAGCGAGCCAGATATGAGAGCAAGCGAGCGAGCCAGATATGAGAGCAAGCGAGCCAGATAAGAGAGCGAACCAGACAAGAGAGCAAGCGAGCGAGCCAGATATGAGAGCGAGGGAGCCAGACATGAGAGCGAGCCAGACATGAGAGCAAGCTTGCAAGCAAGATATGAGAGCGAGCCAGATAAGAGAGCGAACCAGACAAGAGAGCATGCCAGCGAGCAAAATATGAGAGCGAGCGAGCCAGACATGAGATAATGCGAGCGAGCCAGATATGAGAGCGAGCGATCCAGACATGAGAGCAAGCGAGCGAGCAAGATATGAGAGCGAGCGAGCCAGACATGAGAGCTAGCAAGCGAGCCAGATATGAGAGCGAGCGAGCCAGACATGAGAGCAAGCGAGCGAGCCAGATATGAGAGCGAGCGAGCCAGACAGGAGAGCAAGCGAGCGAGCAAGATATGAGAGCGAGCGAGCCAGACATGAGAGCAAGCGAGCCAGATATGAGAGCGAGCGAGCCAGACATGAGAGCAAGCGAGCAAGCAAGATATGAGAGCAAGCGAGCGAGCCAGATGAGAGCAAGCGAGCGAGCCAGATATGCGAGCGAGCGAGCCAGATAAGAGAGTGAGCCAGACAAGAGAGCAAGCGAGCGAGCCAGATATGAGAGCGATCCAGACAAGAGAGCAAGCGAGCGAGCAAGATATGAGAGCGAGCGAGCCAGACATGAGAGCAAGCGAGCAAGATATGAGAGCGAGTGAGCCAGACATGAGAGCTAGCGAGCGAGCAAGATATGTGATCGAGCGAGCCAGATATGCGAGCAAGTCAGATAAGAGAGCGAGCCAGACAAGAGAGCAAGTGAGCGAGCCAGATATGACAGCAAGCGAGCGAGCCAGATATGAGAGCGAGCGAGCCAGATATGCGATCAAGTCAGATAAGAGAGCGAGCCAGACAAGAGAGCAAGTGAGCGAGCCAGATATGAGAGCAAGCGAGCGAGCCAGATATGAGAGTAAGCGAGTGAGCCAGATATGAGAGCGAGCGAGATAAGAGAGCGAGCCAGACAAGAGAGCAAGCGAGCGAGCCAGATATGAGAGCAAGCGAGCGAGCCAGATATGAGAGCGAGCGAGCCAGACATGAGAGCAAGCGAGCGAGCCAAATATGAGAGCGAGCCAGACATGAGAGCGAGCCAGATATGAGAGCGAGCCAGATAAGAGAGCGAGCCAGACAAGAGAGCAAGTGAGCGAGCCAGATATGAGAGCAAACGAGCGAGCCAGATATGAGAGCTAGTGAGCGAGCCAGATATGAGAGCGAGCGAGATAAGAGAGCGAGCCAGACAAGCGAGCAAGCGAGCGAGCCAGATATGAGAGCAAGCGAGCGAGCCAGATATGAGAGCAAGCGAGCCAGATAAGAGAGCGAACCAGACAAGAGAGCAAGCGAGCGAGCCAGATATGAGAGCGAGCGAGCCAGACATGAGAGCAAGCGAGCGAGCAAGATATGAGAGCGAGCGAGCCAGACATGAGAGCTAGCGAGCGAGCCAGATATGAGAGCGAGCGAGCCAGACATGAGAGCAAGCGAGCGAGCCAGATATGAAAGCGAGCGAGCCAGACAGGAGAGCAAGCGAGCGAGCAAGATATGAGAGCGAGCGAGCCAGACATGAGAGCAAGCGAGCCAGATATGAGAGCGAGTGAGCCAGACATGAGAGCAAGCGAGCAAGCAAGATATGAGAGCAAGCGAGCGAGCCAGATGAGAGCAAGCGAGCGAGCCAGATATGCGAGCGAGCGAGCCAGATAAGAGAGTGAGCCAGACAAGAGAGCAAGCGAGCGAGCCAGATATGAGAGCGATCCAGACAAGAGAGCAAGCGAGCGAGCAAGATATGAGAGCGAGCGAGCCAGACATGAGAGCAAGCGAGCAAGATATGAGAGCGAGTGAGCCAGACATGAGAGCTAGGGAGCGAGCAAGATATGTGATCGAGCGAGCCAGATATGCGAGCAAGTCAGATAAGAGAGCGAGCCAGACAAGAGAGCAAGTGAGCGAGCCAGATATGACAGCAAGCGAGCGAGCCAGATATGAGAGCGAGCCAGACATGAGAGCAAGCCAGATATGAGAGCGAGCCAGATAAGAGAGCGAGCCAGACTAGAGAGCAAGTGAGCGAGCCAGATATGAGAGCAAACGAGCGAGCCAGATATGAGAGCTAGCGAGCGAGCCAGATATGAGAGCGAGCGAGATAAGAGAGCGAGCAAGACAAGAGAGCAAGCGAGCGAGCCAGATATGAGAGCAAGCGAGCGAGCCAGATGAGAGCAAGCGAGCAAGCCAGATATGCGAGCGAGCGAGCCAGATAAGAGAGCGAGCCAGACAAGAGAGCAAGTGAGCGAGCCAGATATGAGAGCAAGCGAGCGAGCCAGATATGAGAGCAAGCGAGCCAGATAAGAGAGCGAACCAGACAAGAGAGCAAGCGAGCGAGCCAGATATGAGAGTGAGCGAGCCAGACATGAGAGCGAGCCAGACATGAGAGCAAGCTTGCAAGCAAGATATGAGAGCGAGCCAGATAAGAGAGCGAACCAGACAAGAGAGCATGCCAGCGAGCAAGAAATGAGAGCGAGCGAGCCAGACATGAGATAAAGCGAGCGAGCCAGATATGAGAGCGAGCGAGCCAGACATGAGAGCAAGCGAGCGAGCAAGATATGAGAGCGAGCGAGCCAGACATGAGAGCTAGCGAGCGAGCCAGATATGAGAGCGAGCGAGCCAGACATGAGAGCAAGCGAGCGAGCCAGATATGAGAGCGAGCGAGCCAGACAGGAGAGCAAGCGAGCGAGCAAGATATGAGATCGAGCGAGCCAGACATGAGAGCAAGCGAGCCAGATATGAGAGCGAGTGAGCCAGACATGAGAGCAAGCGAGCAAGCAAGATATGAGAGCAAGCAAGCGAGCCAGATGAGAGCAAGCGAGCGAGCCAGATATGCGAGCGAGCGAGCCAGATAAGAGAGTGAGCCAGACAAGAGAGCAAGCGAGCGAGCCAGATATGAGAGCGATCCAGACAAGAGAGCAAGCGAGCGAGCAAGATATGAGAGCGAGCGAGCCAGACATGAGAGCAAGCGAGCAAGATATGAGAGCGAGTGAGCCAGACATGAGAGCTAGCGAGCGAGCAAGATATGTGATCGAGCGAGCCAGATATGCGAGCAAGTCAGATAAGAGAGCGAGCCAGACAAGAGAGCAAGTGAGCGAGCCAGATATGACAGCAAGCGAGCGAGCCAGATATGAGAGCGAGCCAGACATGAGAGCGAGCCAGATATGAGAGCGAGCCAGATAAGAGAGCGAGCCAGACTAGAGAGCAAGTGAGCGAGCCAGATATGAGAGCAAACGAGCGAGCCAGATATGAGAGCTAGCGAGCGAGCCAGATATGAGAGCGAGCGAGATAAGAGAGCGTGCCAGACAAGAGAGCAAGCGAGCGAGCCAGATATGAGAGCAAGCGAGCGAGCCAGATGAGAGCAAGCGAGCAAGCCAGATATGCGAGCGAGCGAGCCAGATAAGAGAGCGAGCCAGACAAGAGAGCAAGTGAGCGAGCCAGATATGAGAGCAAGCGAGCGAGCCAGATATGAGAGCAAGCGAGCGAGCCAGATATGAGAGCGAGCCAGATAAGAGAGCGAACAAGACAAGAGAGCAAGCGAGCGAGCCAGATATGAGAGCGAGGGAGCCAGACATGAGAGCGAGCGAGCCAGACATGAGAGCAAGCGAGCGAGCAAGATATGAGAGCGAGCGAGCCAGACATGAGAGCAAGCGAGCGAGCCAGATATGAGAGCGAGTGAGCCAGACATGAGAGCAAGCGAGTGAGCAAGATATGAGATCGAGCGAGCCAGATATGCGAGCAAGTCAGATAAGAGAGCGAGCCAGACAAGAGAGCAAGTGAGCGAGCCAGATATGAGAGCAAGCGAGCGAGCCAGATATGAGAGCGAGCGAGATAAGAGAGCGAGCCAGACAAGAGAGCAAGCGAGCCAGATATGAGAGCAAGCGAGCGAGCCAGATATGAGAGCGAGGGAGCCAGATATGCGAGCGAGCGAGCCAGATAAGAGAGTGAGCCAGACAAGAGAGCAAGCGAGCGAGCCAGATATGCAAGCGAGCGAGCCAGATAAGAGAGCGAACCAGATAAGAGAGCAAGCGAGCGAGCCAGATATGAGAGCAAGCGAGCGAGCCAGATATGAGAGCGAGCGAGATAAGAGAGCGAGCCAGACAAGAGAGCAAGCGAGCGAGCCAGATATGAGAGCAAGCGAGCGAGCCAGATGAGAGCAAGCGAGAAAGCCAGATATGCGAGCGAGCGAGCCAGATAAGAGAGCGAGCCAGACAAGAGAGCAAGCGAGCCAGATATGAGAGCAAGCGAGCGAGCCAGATATGAGAGCGAGGGAGCCAGATATGCGAGCGAGCGAGCCAGATAAGAGAGTGAGCCAGACAAGAGAGCAAGCGAGCGAGCCAGATATGCAAGCGAGCGAGCCAGATAAGAGAGCGAACCAGATAAGAGAGCAAGCGAGCGAGCCAGATACGAGAGCAAGCGAGCGAGCCAGATATGAGAGCGAGCGAGATAAGAGAGCGAGCCAGACAAGAGAGCAAGCGAGCGAGCCAGATATGAGAGCAAGCGAGCGAGCCAGATGAGAGCAAGCGAGCAAGCCAGATATGCGAGCGAGCGAGCCAGATAAGAGAGCGAGTCAGACAAGAGAGCAAGCGAGCGAGCCAGATATGCGAGCGAGCGAGCCAGATATGAGAGAGAGCGAGCCAAACATGAGAGCAAGCGAGCGAGCCAGGTATGAGAGCTAGTGAGCCAGACATGAGAGCAATCGAGCGAGCCAGATATGAGAGCGAGCGAGCCAGACATGAGAGCAAGCGAGCGAGCCAGATATGAGAGCGAGTGAGCCAGACATGAGAGCAAGCGAGCGAGCCAGATATGAGAGCGAGCCAGACATGAGAGCAAGCGAGCGAGCCAGATATGAGAGCGAGCGAGCCAGACATGAGAGCAAGCGAGCGAGCCAGATATGAGAACGAGCCAGACATGAGAGCAAGCGAGCGAGCAAGATATGAGAGCGAGCCAGATAAGAGAGCGATCCAGACAAGAGAGCAAGCGAGCGAGCCAGATATGAGAGCGAGCAAGCCAGACATGAGAGCAAGCGAGTGAGCCAGATATGAGAGCGAGTGAGCCAGATATGCAAGCAAGCGAGCCAGATAAGAGAGCGAACCAGACAAGAGAGCAAGCGAGCGAGCCAGATATGAGAGCGAGCGAGCCAGACATGAGAGCAAGCGAGCGAGCCAGATATGAGAGCGAGCGAGCCAGACATGAGAGCAAGCGAGCGAGCCAGATATGAGAGCGAGCGAGACAGACATGAGAGCAAGCGAGCGAGCAAGATATGAGAGCGAGCGAGCCAGACATGAGAGCAAGTGAGCGAGCCAGATATGAGAGCAAGCGAGCGAGACAGATATGAGAGCAAGCGAGCGAGCCAGATATGAGAGCGAGCAAGATAAGAGAGCGAACAAGACAAGAGAGCAAGCGAGCGAGCCAGATATGAGAGCGAGGGAGCCAGACATGAGAGCGAGCGAGCCAGACATGAGAGCAAGCGAGCGAGCAAGATATGAGAGCGAGCGAGCCAGACATGAGAGCAAGCGAGCGAGCCAGATATGAGAGCGAGTGAGCCAGACATGAGAGCAAGCGAGCGAGCAAGATATGAGATCGAGCGAGCCAAATATGCGAGCAAGTCAGATAAGAGAGCGAGCCAGACAAGAGAGCAAGTGAGCGAGCCAGATATGAGAGTAAGCGAGCGAGCCAGATATGAGAGCAAGCGCGTGAGCCAGATATGAGAGCGAGCGAGATAAGAGAGCGAGCCAGACAAGAGAGCAAGCGAGCCAGATATGAGAGCAAGCGAGCGAGCCAGATATGAGAGCGAGGGAGCCAGATATGCGAGCGAGCGAGCCAGATAAGAGAGTGAGCCAGACAAGAGAGCAAGCGAGCGAGCCAGATATGCAAGCGAGCGAGCCAGATAAGAGAGCGAACCAGATAAGAGAGCAAGCGAGCGAGCCAGATATGAGAGCAAGCGAGCGAGCCAGATATGAGAGCGAGCGAGATAAGAGAGCGAGCCAGACAAGAGAGCAAGCGAGCGAGCCAGATATGAGAGCAAGCGAGCGAGCCAGATGAGAGCAAGCGAGCAAGCCAAATATGCGAGCGAGCGAGCCAGATAAGAGAGCGAGTCAGACAAGAGAGCAAGCGAGCGAGCCAGATATGCGAGCGAGCGAGCCAGATATGAGAGCGAGTGAGCCAAACATGAGAGCAAGCGAGCGAGCCAGGTATGAGAGCAAGTGAGCCAGACATGAGAGCAATCGAGCGAGCCAGATATGAGAGCGAGCGAGCCAGACATGAGAGCAAGCGAGCGAGCCAGATATGAGAGCGAGCGAGCCAGACATGAGAGCAAGCGAGCGAGCCAGGTATGAGAGCAAGTGAGCCAGACATGAGAGCAATCGAGCGAGCCAGATATGAGATCGAGCGAGCCAGATATGCGAGCAAGTCAGATAAGAGAGCGAGACAGACAAGAGAGCAAGTGAGCGAGCCAGATATGAGAGCAAGCGAGCGAGCCAGATATAAGAGCAAGCGAGCGAGCCAGATATGAGAGCAAGCGAGCCAGATAAGAGAGCGAATCAGACAAGAGAGCAAGCGAGCGAGCCAGATATGAGAGCGAGCGAGCCAGACATGAGAGCAAGCGAGCGAGCCAGATATGAGAGCGAGCGAGCCAGACATGAGAGCAAGCGAGCCAGATATGAGTGCGAGTGAGCCAGACATGAGAGCAAGCGAGCGAGCAAGATATGAGATCGAGCGAGCCAGATATGCGATCAAGTCAGATAAGAGAGCGAGCCAGACAAGAGAGCAAGTGAGCGAGCCAGATATGAGAGCAAGCGAGCGAGCCAGATATGAGAGCAAGCGAGTGAGCCAGATATGAGAGCGAGCGAGATAAGAGAGCGAGCCAGACAAGAGAGCAAGCGAGCGAGCCAGATATGAGAGCAAGCGAGCGAGCCAGATATGAGAGCGAGCGAGCCAGACATGAGAGCAAGCGAGCGAGCCAAATATGAGAGCGAGCCAGACATGAGAGCGAGCCAGATATGAGAGCGAGCCAGATAAGAGAGCGAGCCAGACAAGAGAGCAAGTTAGCGAGCCAGATATGAGAGCAAACGAGCGAGCCAGATATGAGAGCTAGCGAGCGAGCCAGATATGAGAGCGAGCGAGATAAGAGAGCGAGGCAGACAAGCGAGCAAGCGAGCGAGCCAGATATGAGAGCATGCGAGCGAGCCAGATATGAGAGCAAGCGAGCCAGATAAGAGAGCGAACCAGAAGAAGAGAAGAAAAAGTTTAGTCTCAAGGGGCGACACGCCTTCTTTACCGTGAGGACTGTGAATTTATGGAACGGTCTACCTCAGGAACTGGTCACAGTAGGAACAATTAACAGCTTTAAAACAGGATTAGATACATTTATGGAACAAAATAACATTAATGCTTATGAAGAAATATAAAATCCCATCCCTTCCCCAATATCGCGCCACACCCCTACCCCTTAATTCCCTGGTTGAACTTGATGGACATATGTCTTTTTTCGACCGTACTAACTAAGAGAGCAAGCGAGCGAGCCAGATATGAAAGCGAGCGAGCCAGACATGAGAGCGAGCCAGACATGAGAGCAAGCTTGCAAGCAAGATATGAGAGCGAGCCAGATAAGAGAGCGAACCAGACAAGAGAGCATGCCAGCGAGCAAGATATGAGAGCGAGCGAGCCAGACATGAGATAAAGCGAGCGAGCCAGATATGAGATTGAGCGAGCCAGACATGAGAGCAAGCGAGCGAGCAAGATATGAGAGCGAGCGAGCCAGACATGAGAGCTAGCGAGCGAGCCAGATATGAGAGCGAGCGAGCCAGACATGAGAGCAAGCGAGCGAGCCAGATATGAGAGCGAGCGAGCCAGACAGGAGAGCAAGCGAGCGAGCAAGATATGAGAGCGAGCGAGCCAGACATGAGAGCAAGCGAGCCAGATATGAGAGCGAGTGAGCCAGACATGAGAGCAAGCGAGCAAGCAAGATATGAGAGCAAGCGAGCGAGCCAGATGAGAGCAAGCGAGCGAGCCAGATATGCGAGCGAGCGAGCCAGATAAGAGAGTGAGCCAGACAAGAGAGCAAGCGAGCGAGCCAGATATGAGAGCGATCCAGACAAGAGAGCAAGCGAGCGAGCAAGATATGAGAGCGAGCGAGCCAGACATGAAAGCAAGCGAGCAAGATATGAGAGCGAGTGAGCCAGACATGAGAGCTAGCGAGCGAGCAAGATATGTGATCGAGCGAGCCAGATATGCGAGCAAGTCAGATAAGAGAGCGAGCCAGACAAGAGAGCAAGTGAGCGAGCCAGATATGACAGCAAGCGAGCGAGCCAGATATGAGAGCGAGCCAGACATGAGAGCGAGCCAGATATGAGAGCGAGCCAGATAAGAGAGCGAGCCAGACTAGAGAGCAAGTGAGCGAGCCAGATATGAGAGCAAACGAGCGAGCCAGATATGAGAGCTAGCGAGCGAGCCAGATATGAGAGCGAGCGAGATAAGAGAGCGAGCCAGACAAGAGAGCAAGCGAGCGAGCCAGATGAGAGCAAGCGAGCAAGCCAGATATGCGAGCGAGCGAGCCAGATAAAAGAGCGAGCCAGACAAGAGAGCAAGTGAGCGAGCCAGATATGAGAGCAAGCGAGCGAGCCAGATATGAGAGCGAGCCAGATAAGAGAGCGAACAAGACAAGAGAGCAAGCGAGCGAGCCAGATATGAGAGCGAGGGAGCCATACATGAGAGCGAGCGAGCCAGACATGAGAGCAAGCGAGCGAGCAAGATATGAGAGCGAGCGAGCCAGACATGAGAGCAAGCGAGCGAGCCAGATATGAGAGCGAGTGAGCCAGACATGAGAGCAAGCGAGTGAGCAAGATATGAGATCGAGCGAGCCAGATATGCGAGCAAGTCAGATAAGAGAGCGAGCCAGACAAGAGAGCAAGTGAGCGAGCCAGATATGAGAGCAAGCGAGCGAGCCAGATATGAGAGCGAGCGAGATAAGAGAGCGAGCCAGACAAGAGAGCTAGCGAGCCAGATATGAGAGCAAGCGAGCGAGCCAGATATGAGAGCGAGGGAGCCAGATATGCGAGCGAGCGAGCCAGATAAGAGAGTGAGCCAGACAAGAGAGCAAGCGAGCGAGCCAGATATGCAAGCGAGCGAGCCAGATAAGAGAGCGAACCAGATAAGAGAGCAAGCGAGCGAGCCAGATATGAGAGCAAGCGAGCGAGCCAGATATGAGAGCGAGCGAGATAAGAGAGCGAGCCAGACAAGAGAGCAAGCGAGCCAGATATGAGAGCAAGCGAGCGAGCCAGATATGAGAGCGAGGGAGCCAGATATGAGAGCAAGCGAGCGAGCCAGATGAGAGCAAGCGAGCAAGCCAGATATGCGAGCGAGCGAGCCAGATAAGAGAGCGAGCCAGACAAGAGAGC
Source organism: Hyla sarda (assembly GCF_029499605.1). Lineage (NCBI taxonomy): Eukaryota > Metazoa > Chordata > Amphibia > Anura > Hylidae > Hyla > Hyla sarda. Next base: position 196,068 of record NW_026610643.1, read on the forward strand.
AAGCGAGCCAGATATGAGAGCAAGCGAGCGAGCCAGATATGAGAGCGAGGGAGCCAGATATGCGAGCGAGCGAGCCAGATATGAGAGCGAGGGAGCCAGATATGAGAGCAAGCGAGCGAGCCAGATGAGAGCAAGCGAGCAAGCCAGATATGCGAGCGAGCGAGCCAGATAAGAGAGCGAGCCAGACAAGAGAGCAAGCGAGCCAGATATGAGAGCAAGCGAGCGAGCCAGATATGAGAGCGAGGGAGCCAGATATGCGAGCGAGCGAGCCAGATAAGAGAGTGAGCCAGACAAGAGAGCAAGCGAGCGAGCCAGATATGCAAGCGAGCGAGCCAGATAAGAGAGCGAACCAGATAAGAGAGCAAGCGAGCGAGCCAGATATGAGAGCAAGCGAGCGAGCCAGATATGAGAGCAAGCGAGCGAGCCAGATGAGAGCAAGCGAGCAAGCCAGATGTGCGAGCGAGCGAGCCAGATAAGAGAGCGAGTCAGACAAGAGAGCAAGCGAGCGAGCCAGATATGCGAGCGAGCGAGCCAGATATGAGAGCGAGCGAGCCAAACATGAGAGCAAGCGAGCGAGCCAGGTATGAGAGCAAGTGAGCCAGACATGAGAGCAATCGAGCGAGCCAGATATGAGAGCGAGCGAGCCAGACATGAGAGCAAGCGAGCGAGCCAGATATGAGAGCGAGTGAGCCAGACATGAGAGCAAGCGAGCGAGCCAGATATGAGAGCGAGCCAGACATGAGAGCAAGCGAGCGAGCCAGATATGAGAGCGAGCGAGCCAGACATGAGAGCAAGCGAGCGAGCCAGATATGAGAGCAAGCGAGCGAGCAAGATATGAGAGCGAGCCAGATAAGAGAGCGATCCAGACAAGAGAGCAAGCGAGCGAGCCAGATATGAGAGCGAGCAAGCCAGACATGAGAGCAAGCGAGCGAGCCAGATATGAGAGCGAGCGAGCCAGATATGCAAGCGAGCGAGCCAGATAAGAGAGCGAACCAGACAAGAGAGCAAGCGAGCGAGCCAGATATGAGAGCGAGCGAGCCAGACATGAGAGCAAGCGAGCGAGCCAGATATGAGAGCGAGCGAGCCAGACATGAGAGCAAGCGAGCGAGCCAGATATGAGAGCGAGCGAGACAGACATGAGAGCAAGCGAGCGAGCAAGATATGAGAGCGAGCGAGCCAGACATGAGAGCAAGTGAGCGAGCCAGATATGAGAGCAAGCGAGCGAGCCAGATATGAGAGCAAGCGAGCGAGCCAGATATGAGAGCGAGCCAGATAAGAGAGCGAACAAGACAAGAGAGCAAGCGAGCGAGCCAGATATGAGAGCGAGGGAGCCAGACATGAGAGCGAGCGAGCCAGACATGAGAGCAAGCGAGCGAGCAAGATATGAGAGCGAGCGAGCCAGACATGAGAGCAAGCGAGCGAGCCAGATATGAGAGCGAGTGAGCCAGACATGAGAGCAAGCGAGCGAGCAAGATATGAGATCGAGAGAGCCAAATATGCGAGCAAGTCAGATAAGAGAGCGAGCCAGACAAGAGAGCAAGTGAGCGAGCCAGATATGAGAGTAAGCGAGCGAGCCAGATATGAGAGCAAGCGAGTGAGCCAGATATGAGAGCGAGCGAGATAAGAGAGCGAGCCAGACAAGAGAGCAAGCGAGCCAGATATGAGAGCAAGCGAGCGAGCCAGATATGAGAGCGAGGGAGCCAGATATGCGAGCGAGCGAGCCAGATAAGAGAGTGAGCCAGACAAGAGAGCAAGCGAGCGAGCCAGATATGCAAGCGAGCGAGCCAGATAAGAGAGCGAACCAGATAAGAGAGCAAGCGAGCGAGCCAGATATGAGAGCAAGCGAGCGAGCCAGATATGAGAGCGAGCGAGATAAGAGAGCGAGCCAGACAAGAGAGCAAGCGAGCGAGCCAGATATGAGAGCAAGCGAGCGAGCCAGATGAGAGCAAGCGAGCAAGCCAAATATGCGAGCGAGCGAGCCAGATAAGAGAGCGAGTCAGACAAGAGAGCAAGCGAGCGAGCCAGATATGCGAGCGAGCGAGCCAGATATGAGAGCAAGTGAGCCAAACATGAGAGCAAGCGAGCGAGCCAGGTATGAGAGCAAGTGAGCCAGACATGAGAGCAATCGAGCGAGCCAGATATGAGAGCGAGCGAGCCAGACATGAGAGCAAGCGAGCGAGCCAGATATGAGAGCGAGCGAGCCAGACATGAGAGCAAGCGAGCGAGCCAGGTATGAGAGCAAGTGAGCCAGACATGAGAGCAATCGAGCGAGCCAGATATGAGAGCGAGCGAGCCAGACATGAGAGCAAGCGAGCGAGTCAGATATGAGAGCAAGCGAGCCAGACATGAGAGCAAGCGAGCGAGCCAGATATGAGAGCGAGCCAGACATGAGAGCGAGCCAGATATGAGAGCGAGCCAGATAAGAGAGCGAGCCAGACAAGAGAGCAAGCGAGCGAGCCAGATATGAGAGCGAGTGAGCCAGACATGAGAGCAAGCGAGCGACCCAGATATGAGAGCGAGACAGACATGAGAGCAAGCAAACGAGCAAGATATGAGAGCGAGCCAGACATGAGAGCAAGTGAGCGAGCCAGATATGAGAGCGAGTGAGCCAGACATGAGGGCAAGCCAGCGAGAAAGATTTGAGATCGAGCGAACCAGACATGAGAGCAAGCGAGCGAGCAAGATATGAGATCGAGCGAGCCAGATATGCGAGCGAGTCAGATAAGAGAGCGAGCCAGACAAGAGAGCAAGTGAGCGAGCCAGATATGAGAGCAAGCGAGCGACCCAGATATGAGAGCAAGCGAGGTAAGAGAGCGAGCCAGACAAGAGAGCAAGCGAGCGAGCCAGATATGAGAGCAAGCGAGCGAGCCAGATATGAGAGCAAGCGAGCGAGCCAGATATGAGAGCAAGCGAGCGAGCCAGATATGAGAGCGAGCGAGCCAGACATGAGAGCAAGCGAGCGAGCCAGATATGAGAGCGAGCCAGACATGAGAGCAAGCGAGCGAGGCAGATATGAGAGCGAGCGAGACAGACATGAGAGCAAGCGAGCAAGCAAGATATGAGAGCGAGCGAGCCAGACATGAGAGCAAGCGAGCGAGCCAGATATGAGAGCAAGTGAGCCAAACATGAGAGCAAGCCAGCGAGAAAGATATGAGATCTAGCGAGCCAGTTATGCGAACGAGCCAGATAAGAGAGCGAGCCAGACAAGAGAGCAAGTGAGCGAGCCAGATATGAGAGCAAGCGAGCGAGCCAGATATGAGAGCAAGCGAGCAAGCCAGATATGAGAGCGAGCCAGATAAGAGAGCGAACAAGACAAGAGAGCAAGCGAGCGAGCCAGATATGAGAGCGAGGGAGCCAGACATGAGAGCGAGCGAGCCAGACATGAGAGCAAGCGAGCGAGCAAGATATGAGAGCGAGCGAGCCAGACATGAGAGCAAGCGAGCGAGCCAGATATGAGAGCGAGTGAGCAAGACATGAGAGCAAGCGAGCGAGCAAGATATGAGAGCGAGCGAGCCAGACATGAGAGCAAGCGAGCGAGCCAGATATGAGAGCGAGTGAGCAAGACATGAGAGCAATCGAGCGAGCCAGATATGCGAGCAAGTCAGATAAGAGAGCGAGCCAGACAAGAGAGCAAGTGAGCGAGCAAGATATGAGAGCGAGCGAGCCAGACATGAGAGCAAGCGAGCGAGCCAGGTATGAGAGCAAGTGAGCCAGACAAGAGAGCAATCGAGCGAGCCAGATATGAGAGCAAGCGAGCGAGCCAGATATGAGAGCAAGCGAGCGAGCCAGATATGAGAGCGAGCCAGATAAGAGAGCGACAAGACAAGAGAGCAAGCGAGCGAGCCAGATATGAGAGCGAGGGAGCCAGACATGAGAGCGAGCGAGCCAGACATGAGAGCAATCGAGCGAGCCAGATATGAGAGCAAGCGAGCGAGCCAGATATGAGAGCAAGCGAGCGAGCCAGTTATGCGAGCGAGCCAGATATGAGAGCGAGCGAGCCAGACATGAGAGCAAGCGAGCGAGCCAGATATGAGAGCGAGTGAGCCAGACTTGAGAGCAAGCGAGCGAGCCAAATATGAGAGCGAGCCAGACATGAGAGCGAGCCAGATATGAGAGCGAGCCAGATAAGAGAGCGAGCCAGACAAGAGAGCAAGTGAGCGAGCCAGATAAGAGAGCAAACGAGCGAGCCAGATATGAGAGCTAGCGAGCGAGCCAGATATGAGAGCGAGCGAGATAAGAGAGCGAGCCAGACAAGAGAGCAAGCGAGCGAGCCAGATATGAGAGCAAGCGAGCGAGCCAGATGAGAGCAAGCGAGCAAGCCAGATATGCGAGCGAGCGAGCCAGATAAGAGAGCGAGCCAGACAAGAGAGCAAGCGAGCGAGCCAGATATGCGAGCGAAGCGACCAGATATGAGAGCGAGCGAGCCAGACATGAGAGCAAGCGAGCAAGGCAGGTATGAGAGCAAGCGAGCCAGACATGAGAGCAAGCAAGCGAGCCAGATATGAGAGCGAGCCAGACATGAGAGCAAGCGAGCGAGCCAGATATGAGAGCGAGCCAGACATGAGAGCAAGCGAGCGAGCAAGATATGAGAGCGAGCCAGATAAGAGAGCGATCCAGACAAGAGAGCAAGCGAGCGAGCCAGATATGAGAGCGAGCAAGCCAGACATGAGAGCAAGCGAGCGAGCCAGATATGAGAGTGAGCGAGCCAGATATGCAAGCGAGCGAGCCAGATAAGAGAGCGAACCAGACAAGAGAGCAAGCGAGCCAGATATGAGAGCGAGCGAGCCAGACATGAGAGCAAGCGAGCGAGCCAGATATGAGAGCGAGCGAGCCAGACATGAGAGCAAGCGAGCGAGCCAGATATGAGAGCGAGCGAGACAGACATGAGAGCATGCGAGCAAGCAAGATATGAGAGCGAGCGAGCCAGACATGAGAGCAAGCGAGCGAGCCAGATATGAGAGCGAGTGAGCCAGACATGATAGCAAGCCAGCAAGAAAGATATGAGATCGAGCGAACCAGACATGAGAGCAAGCGAGCGAGCAAGATATGAGAGCGAGCCAGATAAGAGAGCGAACAAGACAAGAGAGCAAGCGAGCGAGCCAGATATGAGAGCGAGGGAGCCAGATATGAGAGCGAGCGAGCCAGACATGAGAGCAAGCGAGCGAGCAAGATA